>NW_009647010.1:61588-85338 GCF_000708025.1 Charadrius vociferus | reverse complement strand
GTGGGATGGGGGGAGCACAGGGCAGCCCCATCCTCCCTCTCTTTGTGCCAGAGCCAGGCAGATGGGTGGCCCTGCCAGCTCGGTGGCCACAACCCCCATCCAAGCCTGGCTTCATCTGCCAGCTAATAACCCCGTGCTCCCATCCACCTCCGCTTTGTCTCCCCACACGTGCCCCAGCCTTCTGGCAGCCCCAGGCAGGCACCGACCCCACAGCATCCCCGGAGAGGCGGGCGAGCGGGACCCCCCGGCCAGGGGAAGGCAGGATGGCAAGTTGGCAGAGAGACCGTGGGTGTCAGATCACATAAATCAAGCTCCGAAGCCTTCCTATTTAACACACTCTTCCCCTTCGAGTTGTCAGTGAAACCGTTAATTAATTAGCTAATCCCGCAATGAAGTGGATTCTAAATGGATCTCCCCTCCCTTCCCCCCATTTAGGTAATTACTGCTGAGGGAGCTTTTGTGAGAGTAATTTTCCAGCAGGGACAGCCCCGGATGGCAGAGGGAGATGAATTTAAAGAGGGGGGGGAAATAATAATACAAAGCGAGGGGATGAAGGAGGACTCCTTCTGCAGTACAACACACTTCAGAGGCACAGTCGGGGCCAGGAGACCGCTTCTCCTGGCCTCTCCCAGCCAAGAAGGTGACCAACATAGGATGTGCTCAGCACCCACACATGGGAGCTGGTGCAAAGAAAGTCATCTCCACCTGCTCCAGGTTGCTCCCGACAGTGGGGACCATAGCACCAGCCCAGCTCCACAGTCTCCATCCTCCCCCCGCTTCCCCCAGGAGATGTCCAGGCTCTGGACTGCTTCAGCTATGCATCCCCAGCACCAACCAGCAAGAGTGGAGCGCTCCGTCTCTGCAACAACGGTGCTGTGGTGGCAGCAGAGGTTGCCCACACCGGGTCGTACTGGCCTGTCCCACCACTCCACCACCACCTCCCAGCTATGGCTTACACAGGTCTGGTTCTGGAGAGCTTTCCACAACAAGAAATTCGTCGCTAGGAATGAAGACAAAACCCCAAAGCCTCGAAGGGTGGTTCTTTTCCAAGCTAAGCCAAGCAGACAGCGACGGGTTTTCATGGCTAAGCAGAGAAATAAGCCAGCAGGCCTCAGCCCGGCACCTATTGGGGCATTTATTTCAGAGTCAAGGCACCAAGATAGCACTGGCAGCATCAGAAGCAGCGTTTCTCCTTCATATCTTGCTCCTTCCATGCCCCTGCGCAACTCCAAATCCTTTTTTGTTCCTCGCTGTGTCAAGCAAAGTCTCCAAGTGAAGATTTTTCAAAGGCACCTCGAGGTTTAGATCCTCAGTTTCATGTCCCCAAGTTCTGCTGTGTCCAACAGAGATACTGTAGGAGTGGTGCAAGCCTGCCTGCTGCAGCCGAGCTGCCTTTGAACTGCCTCGCTCATAAATGCATTCAAAATCAAAGGTTATTTCAGGAAAAAAAAAAGAAAAAAAGAAAAAAAAATGAAATCACAGCTTGGCTATCTTCTGGGTGCAAAGAGATCTCAGACCGCAGCCACCACAGCTGCAAATACACCCTCCCCTGCACCCATTTCTCACCTCCAGGCACGAGGGGAAGGTGAGGTCTGATGGGTGATGGAAGATGGAAGTCTCGGGGACACCGTCGTAAAAGTCTCCAGTCAACCTGCTGGGCTGAGTAAAAAGGTGCAAGTTCATTGCAGGGGATACCCAAGCTTCAGATGAGTGTTGCTCACCATTACAGGGTAGGAAAACAGGTTCATTGTGAGGAGGTTGCTCTAATTTTAACAGATGCCTACAGCTCTACTGTAGGTAAAACGTTCTCATCCCTTGAAGAGGTTCCCTGAGCAGCCACCCAGAACCTGGCAGAGATATTTACATTTTCCATCCTTTCCTGCATCCGTACTAATTTCTCCGGGGACACAGAGCAGCAATGTCTCCTTCTTTTGGTAGCTCACTGTGTACCCCACCAGGCTCTCAGAAAAACCTCATTGCTATCAAATATGACCCGAGAGAAGCACGGGTGGTGAAGACTTCTCTTTCTTACTCTGGGGAAGTGATGAAGGGGGTGGCCCAGCTAGGAATGCTTTCATTCCCTTTTCCCTGGGGCTCTCCCCAAATATAGCAGGGAGAAAAGAAGGACACAGCTCTGCAGCTTGCCCTTGCCTTCTTCTGCTGGTGGTGGAGCAGTCAAAGCACCTTTTGGGACTTCCTACCTTTACCTTCTTTCATATGGCTTCATCTCCTCTGGCTGCCTGCAAAGACCTTGACAGAGGCAACTCTTGTTTGCTTCTCCTCCCAAGGAATAGCCTAAACCTCAGCGCTCCACATGGAAAACTCAAGATAAAAAGATTATCCCAGGACAGCTCTGAGAAACGCCGGAGGTAGCTCTGAGCTAGCTCGGGGAGAGGACATGCTCTGGGGCTTTCTGATCCAGCAGTGGAGAGAATCCCAGAAACGGGGCAGGAGGGGGTCAACAGGCTCTGGTAAGACCAGGGAAGATCTTTTATAGGTTGTCACGGAAAATTTGTTTGTTTCGAGGTAAGGCCAGGTAATCTGAAAGGCTGAGCAGGATGTGGTGAGGCGATGGCTCAGATTCGGGGTGTAAAAATCAAGAACTAAAATAGCAATGGCTCAATGCCATACCCAAAGGATGTTGTCCTGGACAGCAGCGTGTATGGGATGGTCTGAGGGACACCGCTCTGATTCCTGATGCAAAACCAGCCCAGCTGTGTCCACGCACCTCGCTCAAAAAACCTGCGGCTGGGACACACCACCCCTTCACCAGGAGAAGTGCCTCCACGGTAGGGTTGGTCCCATCAGAACAGCACGAGGAGAGGGAAAAACAGCCCACCACTGTTGTTATCTGTCCTTCAGCCACAGACATAGCGCCAGAGGCTGTCACCGTTTTAATCTGCATCTCCCCTCTCTCTCCCCTGCTAGAAATGAGTGTAGTCAGCTGGAAAATTAAGACCCAGGATTGAACCCGGAGGGGCATTAAGAGGGGCGGCTTGGCCAGCAGCCACACAGAGCAGCCTGCCGCTGCCCCATGGCATCGCCGTGCCACCCCGGCTCTCCCTCTCTCCCCGTCCAAGCGTCCCTGTTGGCTCCCCATGCTCGGCATCACGGCCACAGCGTGGTAAATCACCGGTGACAGCTCCGGTGGGCACTGCACGGTGGACGCACGCTCCTGCCCGCGCTCGCGGGCAGCTGTCGCGGGCAGAGGTCCAAGGTCAGCTAAGTGTTTAATGGGCCTCCTGCGAGGACCTGCCATGAAAGGCAGGCGGGAGAGGAGGCGAGAAGGGAGCATATGTCACAGCCTGAGCTCCGGGGCTGGTTTTACGTGACAGGGGGATGCTCCCCATGCAGACAGGCGAGCAGAGAGGATTGCTTTTCTGAGCCAGTCTGCTTTTCCAGGAGTGCAGCAGGGACCTGCTGTGGCCTTTAGCGGCTCTGTGCTTGTGGCATGAGCATGGGCGATGGACGTCTGGACGGCCACAGCATGAAGTCCTGCCAGGATGAAGGCCAGCAGAGTGTGGCCAAGGGCTGCAGCTCTCACAACAGCTACGACAAAAGCCACACAACACAAAGCAAACCCAAACCAAGCAAGCCCAGCCTCCTCTGGATTTGGTCCTGGCTCCAAATCAGTGTTTCCCTCTACTAAGTTAGATCAGAAGCTGAGCAGGAGAAGGAAGAGGTCTGTGCACCATTCAAGCGTCATCAGGAGAAACACAGCACTGGGGTGTGAGCTATGTGGCAAGACCACCTTAGCTGTCCCCTTCAAGTCCAAGCACACCTGGAACCAGGCAGCTCCAGTATCCCCTTATCTCAGTGCCACTGGTCAACATGACTGGTAAAACAAGTTCTGATGCAACTCAAGTTTGGAAAGGTTTTCCAAACTCCTGGCCAAGCAGCAAACAGAAATTGATGACCATTTCAGCAGAATATTCTCACTGCTACCCCAAAATGAAGAGGACGTTATACTCTGACTCAAAACTCAGCATTTTGGAGCTGGTGGAGCGTTTTGGCACCTGAGTGTTCCCCGTTAGATGTATTGATCTCTCCACACCCATACTATTGCATCCTGTAGTATCTCCATACTATACCATACCATAGCAGCTGATGACTCTCCTATATAAGACAATGCTCAGATGAACAGGGTGGCTTCAGGTTGTTTTCTTGTGTCTAGTAGTTCGATAACTGAAAACAGCAACTCCTTTGCTGGGCATCTTCAAGTCAAGCAAGACAACCGTTTCCCACGGCCAGAGCAGACACAGGGTCTAAACCCTGTCCTTAGGGGAGGTACTGGTTACAAATAACCGGTCAAAAGCAAAAGGGGTGCTGACCCCCTTGTGCCATCAGGGCTGCAATTCCCCAAGCCCCTCTGTAAAACCTCTTACCTTTCTCCAAAGGGAAAACCAACCATCGCTGCCTCCATCCCACACCAGCTTGCCCTCTTCCACCTCCGCGTAACCTGGCTCGTCACCCTTCTCATGACCAGACCTGCACGAAGCCTGCGAAGGTTGTGCTCATCCCTTATCACCTGGTTTGAGCATGGGTAGCATCCCAGGAAAACACTGTCCAGGCTCATGTTTTCTCACACGTTTATGAGCGTTGGCAGCACAGCAGGAGAGCTTTGCTGGGCAGGAGGCTGCCACATCCCCTGCCCACCATGTGCACCTCAGCCTGATTTTAACCACCTCCCAGATTTTGGGGGTCCATTTTTTGGAACAGGGGAGGTGGGGGAAGAGCAGAGGGCTGGTGCTGAGCAGCACGTCGTGGGGGGGAAAGTGGGGGGAGAGGAGGCCGTTGGGGACGTGGGAGACGAGGTTTGCTTTTGCAGACTGAATCAAACGTCGGAAAGCTGGTGAATTAGCGGTGTTTGCTCAGCAAACGCTGCCGGGTGGGGATAGGCAGAGGAAGAGTGTTTAAGCACACAGTCCTTTATTTGCTAGCAAACATCTCCAACTTCTCCTCTCCCTCCCCTGTTCCTCCCTGTGCCTTCCCCAGCTTGTGCTCCAAAGAGGTTGGAGGATGCCTCCCAAGAGGAGGAGGGGCGAAATTCCCATGGGAGGGAGGAAACTTGGGAGAAGCATTTTCTTTCACCAATGTGTCTGCACCAGAGCAGCCAAGAAGATAGCGGTGGCCTGTGGGAAGGAGTGGATTTTGTCTAAAAAAATTACGCTCGTGCTCAGCATTACTTCTTTGGGCTGTATTTTCCATACCAAACAAGGGCTGCGCTCTGGATGAAGGCACCGAGGGCACTGCAAAACACACGACACGCTGCAGGCACTCGGGTCTCACTACAGAGAAGCTTGTGCTCTTAAAGGTTTGGGGCTCGGCTGCTGTAGAGCGGGATTTCTTCTTACAAGTCAAGACAGGGCTTTTTTTGGCCTCACTTGACTCTCGGGGTCCTGATGCTCATCTCAAACCCCTCTGCTGACTGCAAACCCAGAGTGGGATAGGGAAGAATTTACCAAGCCTGTTCTGGAGATGCTGTGGGGACACACCAGGACATGCAGCTCTTGTCCCTTGGCTGGAAGCATCCGTGCCAAGGCTGAAGTGCCAGATCCCCTGTTGTGCTGAGTGCACGTCCAGATGAGAAAAATGTAATCCCCCGGGCACTGGCAGATAAGGGTGGAACTGCAAAGCTCTGGAGGAAGAGGTGAAGGCACCAGAGGACTGTCCACCGGTTGGCCAGGGGCCTATCAGCAGTCAACTTACAAGGAGCTGCTAAAACCATTTTCTCTTGAGATTTCCATCATTTCCTCCAGTCTTGAGTGCCTGCACACCAAGTGTGACCTTTCACCATCCATGTCTGGCAGTCACCATCTCCTTGCTTATGTATATGGAAACAAACCTACACCCTGATGGTCTGCAAGCAGCAGTGCTGGGTGCTCAAGACACCTCTGCCAGCGTTTTGACCTGCTACCTGTGATATCTGATGGTTTTGGCTCAAAGGAGAGGAGAGAAGAGAAGATGGGAGCTGTGGTGCCCATCCCTTTCTGACTTCTAAGCAAGTCCAGATACGTCTCCTCTAGAAACTCTGGCTGAAATCCTGGGCTGTCTTCCCGCCCTGAAATTCCTCTCAATCACCTGCTGATGCTCCATGTCCTTCTGCTCCTGGGTGTTCCTAAACCTCCTGCTGTGTTCCTCAGGCCTCCCTATCTGCTCCAGCCTTTGACCAACACCTCAGTGAACCATAACTGCAAATCATCTTCCACTACTGGCCAACGGCTGCAAAAATGCTAGGTTCGGGTTGCCACCTCCATTCATAAAACATCCCCTGCTTGCAACTGCTGGACTGGCTTTTATGGGACAATCTTAATGTTCATTCACCCTTTGAAGGCCAGGTGCTTAGACAGCAGCTGTGCTACACACACTGCCGGGTGAATTACTCGTCGCTGGCAACGCGTGCATCATTCATTATTAAACGGCTTGTGCGCTTGGCCTGTGGCTTAATCCGATGCCACCACAGTGGCTGCAGGAGAAATCCAGCCATCTGGAAAAGCGGGAACACCCTTCACGCCTACCTCTGTCAGCGGTGGCACTGCCTTTCGTGGTGGTGGTGGCGGTGGTGGTGGCAGCTTTAACGTGCCTCCAAGAAAGATCCGTGCCCTGGTACCCACTATGGCACCCGAGCGGGGAAGGATTAGAAATGAACATGCCCAAAATTAGCTCTTTCTCAAGATGTAAATTATTGGTGGTGAGAAATCTTCAGCTGCTATAAATCAGCAAAGCTTCACCGAAGGAAGCGGAGCAGTGCTGATTTACACCGCCTGGCAGCTTGGTCCAGCTTTGGAGCTTTGTCTGGGATTAGTGGAAGAAATTGTTGGGGAGGGGGAACACTCTCATTACTTTGTCCTGACTAATGCTTTGCTTTTCTCTGGTGCATGTTGTTAGGAGCTGGATCTAATGGGGAGTTAATCCTGGACAACGTGGGAACAAACCCTGTTGTAAAAGCAGGTCCTGATCCCATAATTTGCTCTGCAAAGAAGCACGTGCCCAGGCACGCCGAACCGTCCCAGCTCCGGGAAGATGTGGAAAATATGCCTGGGCTCTCCCACCAAAACCCAGCAGGATCAGCCTGTGAAATGCAATGTCCTGCTCAGCATCAAGAACAGCCATCCGCCCTCAGGCTGAGCACACAAAAAAGCGTGGAGAGAGGGGAAAATGTCCTCTGCATCTCATCATTGCTTATGGTGTGGGAATAGGCTTGTCAGGGAGCAGCAAGGGCCAGCTTCTCCCTGAGCAAAGGGGAGCCAAGCGTCACCCCAGTTCAGGGGGCTCATAAGAGCATCCTACAGCAGTCCCAGAGAAGGCACAGCCCGGGGTCTGCCCAGGGGTGGTCTCATCAGGGGCAGGAGACAAACTACCCACAGGGTAGGTCCAAGGTCCATCCAGGAGGCAGAGCCAGAGCCAGACACACCTGCAACATAGCCCAGGGAGGAGGCAAAGGCACAGGGCCACCCTTAAATAGAGCTCCTGAGCCATTGGCAGGGGTGGGTGAGACCCCAGGGGAAGCTGGCCAGGCCAGGCCAAGCCAAGCCAAGCCAAGCCAAACCAAGCCAATTAAGGGCAATCAGTGCTCTCCGGGCCCTGGTAAAGCTTATCTCTGCAGCCCCATTCCCTCCCCATGAATTGGCTTTAGTTTTCTTCCACCAGGTATCCACTGCAATAAAGCTGTGACACCCCACCCCACCCCACCCCCCATGAGATACTCTAATTTTAGGTACCCAGTCTTGTCCCCTGCTCTTTTCTTGTAGTTCGCCACATTTAAGGTTTTTGGTTTCTGAATGCAGAGGTGTTGGTTTGCAGATGGATTTTAATGAGTGTTTTGTAGCCCACGGTGAGATGAACATGTGGAACTCATGTTCTGCAGATGCTTCTGGTCTCTTGTGTGGATAACATCAGCACTAGCAGGATCCCAACCTCAGACTGTGGTGGTCTCTTCCAGGTCTGTCTGTGCAAGCCTCCGGGTCCCAGAGAAATTTGAGCTTTCTGACTGGGCTAATTAGCTGGGATGACCCGACTCCCTTCAACATTGGAGCCATCTCTCCAGTCCGAGGAGCTATTCATCTGAGCT
Source organism: Charadrius vociferus (assembly GCF_000708025.1). Classification (NCBI taxonomy): domain Eukaryota; kingdom Metazoa; phylum Chordata; class Aves; order Charadriiformes; family Charadriidae; genus Charadrius; species Charadrius vociferus. The sequence goes on along the minus strand of NW_009647010.1, from coordinate 77,267 downwards.
GTGACAATAGGCACAGGTGTGCTTGTAGCTCCCACGCTTGCTAGGTACAGCCTGTTTAGCTCAAAATACCGTGATGGCGGTAGGTGTGAAGACAGCCCCAAGGATCTTCTCACCATGAGGGTGGCTTTGATTCAGTGCGATGTATTTAGCATTACAGGCAAGCCCAAGGCTCTGATTTACGCTGAAGTCAAAAGGTGGGACAGCAGCAGAGGAAGGAATTTACCATCTTCCGCAGCAGAACCAGCACTGGAAAATACCTCCCTACGCTTCATCAGCTGCAGTTCACAGTGGGACATAAAGGCACATCTCCCTCCTGGTACTGCAGTGACAACCTCTGGGACTTGGGCAGAGAAGACACGTGTTGTGGTAGCCTATCTAACACCTTTACAGGTCAGTCTGCTGTTCTTCCTCTCCCTGTGCCTTCTCCAGGCTCTCCTGATGCCATATGTTGGCTCCATCATGTGGTCTCAGTTCCCCCTGCAGAGCTGGAAGCAGAGACCAGTGAGTGCAAAGTGAAGAGGGACATCCCAACACTGGTTGTGCTGGAGCTCCGAGAACTGCTTCACAAACACCAGGTTTGGTCCAAATGTTTTTCCTGTTGCCTGGCTTGCCGTTTGCAGATCTAGTGCCAGTTTACAATGTTGGTTTTCATCAGACACGAACGCAACTCAGAGAGAAACCAACTGGGGGCCTGGCAGTGCCTTGCACATGCCATATATTCACTGTCCCTAGAAACTAGTGCAGAACCTCTTTCTCCCCGTGGTGAGACAGGCAGCAATTCACCCCCACTGGGGGACGGTGCCAATCCCTTCCCCTTTACTGGGCTTTCTATCTTCACGAGTGCCAGCTGGGCCTGGACTACCACTGGCAGCAGGAGCATCCACAAACCCGTACCAGAGCCATACGCCAGCTCGCCTTGGACAGAAACGGAGATTGTTCTTTCTGTGGAGAGTTCAGCATGGTAACTTCTCTTATCAGTTAATGAGGGCTGATAACCAGTTACCTCAATCAGTTGTGAGTTCTTGGAGATCAAACCTAAAGAACTCACACAGGTAAACTCATTTCATGCCTATGGGGTGAACCACTGGACACCAGCAGATCCAACCTGTTTGCTGTTCTTGATTCCCCTCAGTTGAACCTTTGGATGGAGAAAGGGATGCCTCCAAAAACCCCATTGCCTTTGGAAATTCTGGATGTTCAGTCATGATGGTTTTTCCTTCCTGATATGCAGTGAGAGAGACTATCCTCACATGCCAGGCGTTGGCATCATCGCTTGGAGCCGACAATCTCCTGGTCAGGCACCCTGCGGTCCCATACAAGGCCATGCAGCTGAACAGCTGCCTGAGCTCCAGAGTCAAAATCATGGGCAAAGGAGCTATTTTTATCCCAGGGAGTCAGCAACTGAGAGCACGGGCAGGTATTCCCACCACCAAGCTGCCAGCACCTCCCATGAGTGTCTGCAGAGGGTCATTCATAGCCTGCTGCTCTGAGACATTCCCTTTGTGGGCAAACCTCTCCTCGCTAAACATGGGAGAAGACAAACCTCTCCCTCGGTGTCTGGTGGCTGGTGGGGATGCTGCTCTGTGGACCTTTGCACCAGCCCAGTTACACCCACCCCCCAGGTCTGTGGTGGAGTCTCCAGCCCACACGGATCTCCTGCCTTGTCCCCTGGGTGACACTTGCTAGCACCAGCTCTGGCAGCCCTCAGCCGGGGCGTGAGCGTGAGATCCTTCTGTGTCCTCCAACGCTGGCTGACTCCTCGGCCCTCCTCTCCTGAAGGGCTTTGCCATATGTCTTACGCCTGGAGCTGAACAGACCCTGAACAAAGCTTCCCGGGATCAAAAACCACATCAGAAAAGTCAGGGAGAGCTGAAAAAAACCTCCCGCACCGGGCAGGTGCGACACACGTAAAGATGCACTTGTGTGCGCACACACACACACACCCCCGTCTCCTCTGCCTCCTCCTGCTCCTTCTCCCTCTTTCATTCTTCTGAAAGAAAACTTGACGATTTCGGGGCTTTGTTGGTGGTTAGGAGGAGACTGGATAAAGAGTCTGAGAAAGTGAAAGAGGGTGCGCAGGGCTGCAGGAGGAGAAGGAGGGGAGAGCAGGAGAAGGAGGGATTCTCGGTATCTACAAGGGAATTAAAGCGCTTTTACTGGAGTGAAGAAATCAGCTAAAGAATGGCAGGCGAACAAAAGCAGCAAGGCTATGGACAAGTCGCTCTGAATAGATCCAGATCCCCTTAAGTTTGTAACACCCCCTACACACTTCTTTTTTTTCCCCCTTCCCCCCCTTAAGCCTTTGCTCCTCACTCCTTCCAAGAACAAATGCAGAGCAAGGGGAAAGGGAAAAAAAAAAAAAAAAAAACCACGAGGGAGGGAAGGAGTGGAAGAAAGCTAAAAAAAAATCAAATAAAATAAAAGGTAATCCTCAGCCACTTTGCCCCTCTGGGGGCTGCTCTGGGCCAGATTAAAGGTCCGGTGTGAAACCATTCTGCTATTCAGATGCGATAAGCAGGATTTACAAGCAAAGAGAAAGAGAGAAAAGAATGGGCGAGAGGAGAAAAGGAGAATTATTTGTGTCTCTTAATACTTGTTAAGCACTTCTCTTTTGCTAGACCAGACAAGACACAGCTATGCTCAAAGTCCATGCACAATCCTGCCCGCTTGTCCGACGCCCCCCCTGCCCCGCTCCCCTCCCTCCCTGCCGTCCACTTTGGTTTGCTTTCCCCCTGCCCCCACCCAAAGCAAGCAGGCAACACTTTGTTGCTACTGAGCTGAAATTGGTCTCCTCTCCAAGCGGCACACAAAGAGAATGGCAATTAACCTTCCTGTTCCCTGGTGACAGCGATCTAATCAGCGCTTCGCCCAGGCCTGTGCCAGCAGCTCAAAGGCAACAGCCTTTGTGCAGGGGTTGGGTAGCGCGCGGAAGGGGGGGCTTTCGGCCCTGCCCTATATCGGGGATGGGGTGGGTGCTCCATGGACAACCAACCTGGATTATTTCAGGCCAACCGGTTGAAGGAAGGCTCTTCAGCCAGCAAAGCGAGGAGACCTTTGGTGGCTGCTGATGGTATGAAGCGGGGCCACCACCCCGCCACAAGAAATAGGACGTGGACCTGCTGGAGCAGGTCCAGAGGAGGCCATAAAGATGATCAGAGGGCTGGAGCACCTCTCCTGTGAGGACAGGCTGAGAGAGTTGGGGTTATTCAGCCTGGAGAAGAGAAGGCTCCCAGGAGACCTTACTGCGGCTTTCCAGTACTTAAAGGGGGTTTACAAGAAAGATGGAGACAAATTTTTAGGCGAGTCTGTCGTGACAGGACAAGGGATCATGGCTTTAAACTAAAAGAGGGGAAATTTTGACCAGATGTAAGGAAGAACTTTTTTACAATGAGCGTGGTGAAACACTGGCCCAGGTTGCCCAGAGAGGTGGTAGATGCCCCATCCCTGGAAACATTCAAGGTCAGGTTGAACAGGGGCTCTGAGCAACCTAATCTAGTTGGAGATGTCCCTGCTGACTGCGGGAGGTTTGGACTAGATGACCATTACAGGTCCTTCCCAACCCAAACCATTCCATAATTCTACGAAATTCTGGCCAAGTGGAGACCTGGACTACATAGTCCTGATTACTGGTGGCCCAGTAGGACTTGCCTACTGAAGCCAGAGGGCAGCAGTAGCATGATGTGACAAAGATGTTGCAAGAGGTGTCTGGGGGTGATGTGGTGGGGCCCCCACATAGAGCCAGCCCCACCCTGCGTTGGACACTGTGTGGAGCTGAGCGATCCAAATGGTCCTTAGGCTCGCAGCGGCTCAGAGCCTCAGGAAACCTGAGTGTTTGGACTCTTCTCAGCACTGCTGCTCACGGGAGGTTAATCAGTCTTCTCTGCTTCTTCATGTACTTCAGAACTGGATGACGGGAGAACGATTCTTGTGGGAGGAAGGAGGGAAAGGCCAGCCCAACCTCCCATCACCAGCGCTCTTCTCTGGACGAGGAAGGCACTTGTGGTGTTTCATAGCCAAGAACTGCACACTGAGCCCTGCAACTATAGTCCTTGGTTTTAAAACTTCTACATGAGCTTGTAAGCTGCTTTTTTTTTTTTTTTTAAAAGTGGAAAATAGGGTTGTTAGAAAAGCATCAACCGTCCTTTACAAAAGAAGTGCTACTCACCAGTGAGACTTTTCAGCAATCCTCCTCCACTCCATATTTTTCCATTTTCACTAGAGCAGGGGATGAGAACGGCTATTGCATTATTAAAAGACCAGGATGCAAGTGTTGGGTTTGTGCCACGTTCAAGAGAGAAAACATGAACCTCCTGGAAGTCAGTCAAAAATTGATAAATGCTTGAATTTATTTTTTTAAACCTCTGAAAAATCCATTCATTGGGCATGTCTCTTATAGTGACCACGAGTCCAAATAACCAAAGCAGAGGTCTCAGAATCAGCCTTTTGTTTTCTCACGAGCCTGGTCTCAGATCCCAGCAATGCAGGAAAATGACAGTGAAATGTCCTCTTGCAGGCAAACAAACAAACAAACAAAGCTCATCTGAAACACCCCCCTCAACTCTCTTTTGTTCTTCTCTTGCTAATTCTAAAGGGAAAAAAAATCATCTTAAAACTATTGATGGAGTTTTCTCAGGCAGACAAAATTAATCTGTTTCTCATGTGTTAGAACAAAACTTTCCTACTGCAGCTGAGCAGGAAACCTGTACCCACACTTGAGGACATTGGATGGGAGATAGGCGTTCCAGCTTGGAGGTTTGACACCATTGCCCATCACATCCATATGGGAAACATTGTCCATAATCACCTGCTTAAAAACCAATTCATCATAATGTGTTATGATTTGGAGCTTAAAATTTCAAGCTTTCTGGTGGTGCGGGCTCTTCTCTAGGTCTTCTCCAGGGCCTGGCACATCTCAGAGCAGGTTAGCACAACCCAATGGCAGATCTTTGTAATAGGAAAAGGTGCCAACACCTGTAGCTTCCTAACTTGCCTAGGGGCCTCCCTGCTAATGTTTCACCCTTGTGTGCCCCAGCCAGGAGGAAAGGAGTTGATTGAGGGAACCCTCCTCCGGAGCTCACCTAGGGCCAACCATTAGGAAGGTGATCAAGTCGCCACCCTCTGCCTCTCTGTTCTGCAGTGCTTCGGGGGATGATTGCATCTACCTCAGACAGATAGGCACAAACATCTCAATTACACCTAAGAAGGAGCATAATTGAGCCTAAATTGATTCAAACAGAGGCAATTAAAGCAAAACTCAGATCCCCGCTGGGAAGCAAAGGCACAGCTTATTTTTAACTCATAACCAGAACCACAACAACAAAAAAAATTAATAATTAAAGGGCAGGATTACACCTCTCCCCTTCAGCCGGAACGGCAGACTGAGCTCACCGGCCCCTCAACGCCCACCCTCACCCGCAGGTTTCTCGGGGCGCGGAGGGGCCGTTCAGCACCATGGCCAGCGCCCGCGCTGCCCTCCCGCCCCCCGGCTGGGCGCTCCCCGCCTATAACGCTCGCCCCAAACCCAACGGGCAGCTGCCCGCTCTCCTGCCTGCCGGCCTGGGCTTCTGCTGCCTCCTTCCCTCCGCCAAGGCGGCAGCAGCAGCCCAAGCACGGATCCCGGGGTGTTTCCTCGCCCTCATGGGAAAGGGCACGGTGAGCGGTTGCTTTGCGAGGACGCTTCTCCCATTCTTGGTTAGGTGGAGACCTGGAGCGGGGCTGGATCGGCGTTGCTCTGTACGGAGAGCAAACAAGAACCATCAATTAGAAGTAATTACCACCCCCTCCCCATAACTTAAGAGGCTAATATTAGGCTTCATTTTTAAGAAAGGTAATTTGACGACCATAAATTACAATTATAAAAACTTCATTAGAGTCGGTAGCAATCCATCCACCATTGTTCTAATTACACACTGTAGGAGTAATGAATGCTAATGGTTTAATGTACAATAATTACCACAATTGAAAAATAATAATAATACAGAACAACCTCAGTTATCCAAATGTCACGGGGGACGTGGAATGGGTTGGGGTAATCGTGGTTTCAGATAATTGAGGGGCTCTTCAGCATGATTAATAGGTGATGTGACCTCTGGGTGGGGAATGAGGAGTTTTAAATTAATGCAGTGTGGTCAAGTGAGGTAAGGCAGTGTGCAGAGGAAAAAAAAATCAGGCATCTTCTGTCTTAGCTCTGAATTTTACTGGACATTTTCAATCTGAAGTAAATTTATTGGTTTTGCAACTGAACTGTGCCACCTCCTGATGATTTTCAGGTGCGGTTGGCAGGGTTTAAAGCAGAAATACAGGTCTGTGTTTGACATGCTGGGCAGAGCACAAGAGGCAATTTCAGCCCCCCGCAGCACAGCAACACCACTGGGTTGTTGGATATTTCAAGTGGGACAGGACATCATGAAGTCTTTAACCCAACCTCCTGTTCAAAGTAAGCCCAGCGCTGAATTCAGACTGGGTTTTTTTCAGGGATGTGTCCAACCAGTTCTTGAAGCTCCATGGATAGGGATTTCCTTTGCCCCCCTTTCCACTGCTTATTTATTCTCACAGTGAATTTTGTGTCCTTAATCCCATCAGATACTCCCCTGCCTCTGTTTATACCCACCTGCTCTCCTGACATGCACCTCAACAAAGGGCCTGAACACCCCCAGCTTCCTCAGCCTCTCCTCCCTCCGGCCCCCTGAACATCTTGACATCCCTCTGCTGAACTCACGCCCATTTATCTACATCTTTCCTTCTCTTACCTATTTATCAACATCTTAGCCCACCCCAGGGATGGGTTTTTGCACGTGTCCTTGTTAACTTCAACATTTCCTGCCAGCCAGTTTCTCTAGCCCATCCAGATCCACCTGAAAGGCTGCCCTACCCTAGAGCAGGATGAACCCCACAGTTTACCATCATCCAGAAACTTGAGGAGCATCCCACCGCATCCTCCAGGTCACATATTGCACAGGATGAACATATGAAACAGGAGAGGTCTCAGGACAGAACCCAGAATAACTCTGCTTCCAATATAAGATGAAGATGAAATAAAAGGATTGACCCCAGCACTCATTCCTTTGAATGAATGGCTCAGCTTGCTCCTGCATTTGATCCTATTCAGAGGAACTTATCTTGTAAATAAAACTGTGGGATTTTCCATGTTATCCTCCAGCAGCAGGTTGAAATCTGTCAACTGGCTCAGTTACCTTGCCAGGTCACTCTGCCACCCTGGCGTTGTTGGGACACAAAGTCAACACAAAATAATTTCAACATCTGCCTTTCTACAAGCTGTGGGAACGGATCCTCTCACCAAGCTGCTCCACAGTAGGAATGGGTTCAGCACAGGAAACCAGTTTGCTGTCTCCCCTTCCTCTGACACAGGCTGCACAGAGAATACGAAAAACATTGCTACGAAACATGGTAGGAAACTACGGAACATGATTGAGGGAGAAAGAAAAGTCAAGTCTCCAGAAGAGCGAACAAAGCAAGTCTGCTGTGTCAGGAAACAGAAAGCAGATACTGGAAGTCACCAAAAAGTGACTCCCAGAGCTTTTCGAGACCAGTACGAGCTGAGCACCCAAGCAGACCCCAGCTGGTGTGTGCATAAAGGTGAGGCACGTCTTGAAGAGCTCCTCTGGCTCCTCTACCCTTACAACCTCGCCGCACACCCCCATGGACGGGTGCTCGCTGCGTGCTTAGGCACTGTAGGGTTTTCTTGTTGCTTCTGAGCTTTGTTGGTTGGTGTGAGGGATGAAGAGACTTGAATGTTATTTTAAAAGGTCAGGTTTAGGCTTCTTCATTCTTGCCTTGGTTAGCAGCCTGGTAGGAAAGGAAATGTTGGGAGAAATCAGAATTTCTGATTCATTTGCTCCAGGGTTTGGAAAGTGCCACCTAACCACCGCAGAGCCTTTTCCAGCCTCGAGCAAAGTCCTGTGACTAAAGCAAATTGATGGGATCTTGCTGCTAAAACATCCCTAAGAAACAACAAGCTGGGGCTGAGAAAATATTGGGCTTCGGGCTCTTATCCCTGCATCCTTGCTGACGTTACAAAATGCAGAAAAGCTCACTCACGCTGTGGTGACATCTCTTGGAGCAGCCCAGGTTTAGGCATTCATTTCCCACAGACCTGCAACCAGCCCAGTTTCTGTAAGACATCTCTGGAGCTGGAACGCAGATCCCATCCGTGTCCCACAGTCTGATTAGGAACAACGAATTCTTGATACGCTTCCTCTTTAATAGGATCCTAATTTATAAGAATGCAGATAATATATCAATGGAAATTAACTTCACACTTTCCTTACACTGGCAGGTTGAGCTGCAGGTGAGTGCGATGTAATTAAGAAATTAAAAGGTAATTTCCACATATGCTTTCTGCTAATCTAACTCGGCAATCATTTAATTTACAGCAGGGGACTGGCAAGGAGGCAAGCCAAAATAAATAAGATAATGCTACGTTTAATCGCTCGGTGGAATGGTAATGGAACGGAGTGGGGTCTGCGCAGAGCCAGCAGGGAGAGGCGCGGTGACCCCTCCGGTGCTGCTGATTGAAAGCAAGGCTTGCTTTTCATTTCACTTCCACGGGACTTCAAACTTCTAGCCACTGCCACCAAGTTTCCTCAAGTTCTGATTTGTAAAGTAATTTTAAAAGTTAGCTTTAAAAAATCCCCCTTGCGATTGCCGCTCTATTTTCTGTAATTAATTGATTTTATGGTACCTGACAATTTTGACTTCTTGATCTCCACAGAAGAGTGAGAAGGTTTTTTTGGGTCTTTGAATCATTTCCCGTTCTCTGTTTAGCCAAGGACAGCATCTGGGATGCACAAAGCAGTTAACCAAGAAGTAGCATTGCACTGGGAACCCCCTGGGGAAACTGAGGCACAGACCGGTCAAAACCAAAGCTTCTCAGTGGCTTCAGCCCACAGCCCCGGTCATAGCCAGCCCCTGGGGAGGGGCAACTCATGGGTCACCAGCTGGAGAGCACAGCTGTGCCATGGGATGGCCTGGGCCAAGGAAAGCAGATAAACTTCCAGGGCTGCAGAGATTTACTGCTGCAAAGCACTGTGTGACCCCCACTGCCACCACAACCCCTGGACATGGAGGCCCCTCCTTAGGGATGCTCAGCCCCGGGTCTCCCACATCACTGGGGACAGCAGTGGGAGGAGGCTGAGCGTCCCCCGTGCCCCACAATGTGCCTTGTCTGACCTGGATGAGTGAAAGAGCGCAGATTTGTGCCAAGGACCCCCTCGGTGCTCCCCTTCCCCTGCCAGCGGTCCTGCGTGGGATTGACGCACTGCGGTGTCCTTGCTTGTGGGGGAGCAGGGTGGAACCAGCAGGTTCGGGGTCTCCAAGCAGAGGTAGAGCTCAGGGCATTGAAGGGGAGGAAAACCTCCCCCAGGAATTGCACACACCTGGCTTGTTCCCTGGACCTCCCGAGCAGCACTTTGCATCCCAGAGCCTTCGGCGCCTTCTCTTGAAACTGATGCGCAATACCAAACCGAGAGGGGAGCGCTCCAAAACAGCCGGGTATGTGGGAGAGGGCGATTCCCCTCCCCGGTCTCCTCCTACACCCCGCAGAGCTCCCCGATACCTTGCTGAGTTTCAGGTGCCCTTCAACATTTCCTGCCAGCCAGTTTCTCTAGCCCATCCAGATCCACCTGAAAGGCTGCCCTACCCTAGAGCAGGATGAACCCCACAGTTTACCATCATCCAGAAACTTGAGGAGCATCCCACCGCATCCTCCAGGTCACATATTGCACAGGATGAACATATGAAACAGGAGAGGTCTCAGGACAGAACCCAGAATAACTCTGCTTCCAATATAAGATGAAGATGAAATAAAAGGATTGACCCCAGCACTCATTCCTTTGAATGAATGGCTCAGCTTGCTCCTGCATTTGATCCTATTCAGAGGAACTTATCTTGTAAATAAAACTGTGGGATTTTCCATGTTATCCTCCAGCAGCAGGTTGAAATCTGTCAACTGGCTCAGTTACCTTGCCAGGTCACTCTGCCACCCTGGCGTTGTTGGGACACAAAGTCAACACAAAATAATTTCAACATCTGCCTTTCTACAAGCTGTGGGAACGGATCCTCTCACCAAGCTGCTCCACAGTAGGAATGGGTTCAGCACAGGAAACCAGTTTGCTGTCTCCCCTTCCTCTGACACAGGCTGCACAGAGAATACGAAAAACATTGCTACGAAACATGGTAGGAAACTACGGAACATGATTGAGGGAGAAAGAAAAGTCAAGTCTCCAGAAGAGCGAACAAAGCAAGTCTGCTGTGTCAGGAAACAGAAAGCAGATACTGGAAGTCACCAAAAAGTGACTCCCAGAGCTTTTCGAGACCAGTACGAGCTGAGCACCCAAGCAGACCCCAGCTGGTGTGTGCATAAAGGTGAGGCACGTCTTGAAGAGCTCCTCTGGCTCCTCTACCCTTACAACCTCGCCGCACACCCCCATGGACGGGTGCTCGCTGCGTGCTTAGGCACTGTAGGGTTTTCTTGTTGCTTCTGAGCTTTGTTGGTTGGTGTGAGGGATGAAGAGACTTGAATGTTATTTTAAAAGGTCAGGTTTAGGCTTCTTCATTCTTGCCTTGGTTAGCAGCCTGGTAGGAAAGGAAATGTTGGGAGAAATCAGAATTTCTGATTCATTTGCTCCAGGGTTTGGAAAGTGCCACCTAACCACCGCAGAGCCTTTTCCAGCCTCGAGCAAAGTCCTGTGACTAAAGCAAATTGATGGGATCTTGCTGCTAAAACATCCCTAAGAAACAACAAGCTGGGGCTGAGAAAATATTGGGCTTCGGGCTCTTATCCCTGCATCCTTGCTGACGTTACAAAATGCAGAAAAGCTCACTCACGCTGTGGTGACATCTCTTGGAGCAGCCCAGGTTTAGGCATTCATTTCCCACAGACCTGCAACCAGCCCAGTTTCTGTAAGACATCTCTGGAGCTGGAACGCAGATCCCATCCGTGTCCCACAGTCTGATTAGGAACAACGAATTCTTGATACGCTTCCTCTTTAATAGGATCCTAATTTATAAGAATGCAGATAATATATCAATGGAAATTAACTTCACACTTTCCTTACACTGGCAGGTTGAGCTGCAGGTGAGTGCGATGTAATTAAGAAATTAAAAGGTAATTTCCACATATGCTTTCTGCTAATCTAACTCGGCAATCATTTAATTTACAGCAGGGGACTGGCAAGGAGGCAAGCCAAAATAAATAAGATAATGCTACGTTTAATCGCTCGGTGGAATGGTAATGGAACGGAGTGGGGTCTGCGCAGAGCCAGCAGGGAGAGGCGCGGTGACCCCTCCGGTGCTGCTGATTGAAAGCAAGGCTTGCTTTTCATTTCACTTCCACGGGACTTCAAACTTCTAGCCACTGCCACCAAGTTTCCTCAAGTTCTGATTTGTAAAGTAATTTTAAAAGTTAGCTTTAAAAAATCCCCCTTGCGATTGCCGCTCTATTTTCTGTAATTAATTGATTTTATGGTACCTGACAATTTTGACTTCTTGATCTCCACAGAAGAGTGAGAAGGTTTTTTTGGGTCTTTGAATCATTTCCCGTTCTCTGTTTAGCCAAGGACAGCATCTGGGATGCACAAAGCAGTTAACCAAGAAGTAGCATTGCACTGGGAACCCCCTGGGGAAACTGAGGCACAGACCGGTCAAAACCAAAGCTTCTCAGTGGCTTCAGCCCACAGCCCCGGTCATAGCCAGCCCCTGGGGAGGGGCAACTCATGGGTCACCAGCTGGAGAGCACAGCTGTGCCATGGGATGGCCTGGGCCAAGGAAAGCAGATAAACTTCCAGGGCTGCAGAGATTTACTGCTGCAAAGCACTGTGTGACCCCCACTGCCACCACAACCCCTGGACATGGAGGCCCCTCCTTAGGGATGCTCAGCCCCGGGTCTCCCACATCACTGGGGACAGCAGTGGGAGGAGGCTGAGCGTCCCCCGTGCCCCACAATGTGCCTTGTCTGACCTGGATGAGTGAAAGAGCGCAGATTTGTGCCAAGGACCCCCTCGGTGCTCCCCTTCCCCTGCCAGCGGTCCTGCGTGGGATTGACGCACTGCGGTGTCCTTGCTTGTGGGGGAGCAGGGTGGAACCAGCAGGTTCGGGGTCTCCAAGCAGAGGTAGAGCTCAGGGCATTGAAGGGGAGGAAAACCTCCCCCAGGAATTGCACACACCTGGCTTGTTCCCTGGACCTCCCGAGCAGCACTTTGCATCCCAGAGCCTTCGGCGCCTTCTCTTGAAACTGATGCGCAATACCAAACCGAGAGGGGAGCGCTCCAAAACAGCCGGGTATGTGGGAGAGGGCGATTCCCCTCCCCGGTCTCCTCCTACACCCCGCAGAGCTCCCCGATACCTTGCTGAGTTTCAGGTGCCCCGGGCGAGGAGGCAGGGGAGAGGATTTGGGCCCCTGTATCTGCGCTGTGGGAACACCTGGAGCCATGCATGCCAGAGCCCGCCTCAATAGAGGCAGGAGCGCCAGCCCCAGGGCCTCAGCAGGGGATGGTTTTCATGTAACTCCAGCTTTTTTGTTCCAAAACCTGAGCCGGGGAGGTGGGGGGATGCTTCCCACCTCCCTGCTGGTGCCCGTCCCCTCCTCCACCGCTTGTGTCCCCCCATGCAGAAACTGAGATGCTTCTTCTCATTCCCTGGGCCCCCAGAAGCATTCATATGGGAGCTTAATCCTCCAGAGACGTGGGGACATGGGGATTACCGGCCGACCTGGAGAGATGGGGCCCATCTCCCCTCCAAGCAGTCGGGCTGCCAAGGCAACAATGCGGCCACCATCCCACCCAGACCCTTCTGGAGACCCCATGGACATCTGGGCCAAGCGGGATAGCAAGGACCAAAGCATTGACCTGTGCCTCCATGGCAAGAGGACTTCAGTGGCTGCTGTGACACCCCTAAATGGAGTTGCATTATCCCCCGTCAATAATTTATCTGATGAGTTGCAGCCTGCTTCTGCCGAATGAATTATTCGCAGTGTACGGGGAGGTTATATTTGTACTCTTCAAGCAGCTCTAGAAATGGTCAAATAATATTTGCCCAGCAAATTGTTAAATGGCAATTCTTCTGTCGCTCATTGAGTAAATTATTCACTGAGCACTTGTTTACCCGGTGCGGGCGCTCCCTGCCCGCTGCCTGCCTGTTACCCGGGCTGCCGCCGCGCCGGCAGGCAGGAGCAGGAGGGCACCTGAGCAAACAGGCAAGGGGGGTGCGTTTCTGAACCCCCTGAAACCCAGTTGCGCTTTCTTAGGGCTGGAGATGGGCAAGAGCCGCTGGGAAGCGTATCCAGATCTGGGATTTGGCATGTGTCATGGTAGAAGAGGGTTCGGGGTCCAGTCACCGACGTGAGGGGCTGCTGGGGGATGCTGCTGGAGCTTCCAACCAGCTGGTGGTGGTGCCCACGCATGTCCTGCTGCTGCTGCTGCTGGTTTTCTGTGACTCGGGGGGTGAACTTCTGGGGTGGCAGAGAGAGGAACGCGACCCCACGTGTGCAGGGTGGATGGGGGGCGATGGGCTGGGAGGGGAGATGGGCTGTTTGGGGCAGAGGAGTCCGCAGGTCTGAGCTTTGCTGGCAGAGGAGATACTTACAGAGTGATCCCTTTGCTTTCTGGCTCAAGCCCGGAAAGAGAAGATCAGCTGGGTGTTTATAGGACAAAAATCCTCTGGGTTGTGGGTCCTTGGGAGATCATGGCATTCATAAAACTAAATATTATCCACTTCTTTCTGTTCTTTCCTCCTCTCATATCCACAACACCTTCTCATGTCCCTGCTCGCAGGCCCGGGAGGGAAGGGATGATTTCTTCGGGTTGGAACCCTGCAGCAGTAGAGAAGTATGTCCTAAACCCCCTGGGGAAACGGCTCAGTCCCCGCTAAAATCAGAGCAGGGGCACAGACCAACCGACCCCAGGATGGCTCCAGCCCAGGGCTGAAGCGAGCTGCTTTCTTTGGGGGATGACAACCAACTGCACAGATAAAGATCATGGACAGAGCGTACATATTACCTTGAAATATTGCCCAAGAAGTGGGGGAATTATGAAAAGTAGCTGATTTTTTTTTTAATGAACAATTGTAAAACCATTCTTTTCAAAAAGTCACAGCAGAGCAACAAATTCCATACACTTGCATCAAAACTAGAAAGCTTTTATCCTTGTACTGTAAAGCTTCAATGCATCATCTTTACTGTAATGTTTATTTGATAAAACCAAGGGGGTTTGTTGCATGAAATGGAAAAAAAAAAAAAAAAAGCTTTCTGTTTTATTTTAACCACCTAAAACTATAGTGAGTGGTGGGTTGTAGGATTTTTTTGCCTGATCAGGTTTTTTGCCAGTACATCTCTGTTTTTTTCTCTTGGCATTCTGGAAGCATAGAAACACTGCTTTAAAACTGCAGCTTTCCCTGATACTCCAGCAGCAGAAGTGTCTCTCGCGGAACACGTTTTGGTTTCTAGCTAAAAGTGCCCAGGTATTCCTGCTTAGCTGAGGAAGTACCTTCCACCCAGCTGTTAAAAGTTTAGGTGAAGAGACATTAAGCCAACCCCAGCCGTGAAAAACCTGCAGAAAAAAATAATATCTACTCTGCCACATTTGGGATAACATCTGGGCTATCACAAAGCTGCTGCTTCCCCAGTTACCAGCGGGGTATCGCAGGAGCGCAGTGGGCTCTGTGTCCCGCTGTCCCTCATCCACCCCACACCTGCCGTCCCTCTTCCCATCCCTTTCCTCTATATTTCTCCCTCCATCCATCTCTCCCGCTTTTTCTGTCTTGCTGAGAGATTTCTTTGCCTTCACCCTCTATTTATTTTGATTATTTTCCTCCTTGAAACTCGCACCCACTCCTCCCTCCCTTTCTAGGGATTGCCGCTTGCTTTATCTCTGCATTTATCTAATCCCCCCTCGCAGCTTTTCTCCAAAATAATCCAACCTACTGACTGCCCCACTCACTGCTCCACGACACGGGGCTGATGTTGCCCTGCCCTGGGGTCACCCACCTCAGGAACGCCGCCGTCCTGCCCTGTGCCCTACACTGGAGTTAGCCCAGAGCATCTCCCTCCCATCCAACAGGTCTCCACCTCCTTCCAGAGTCACCCCCCGGCCACGCACCCACCTTCCTCCCAGATGGGGCCACCAGCCACATCCCCACGCCTCAATGAGCCTTTGCACCTTCTTCTGCCCGTCACGGTCTGTGTACCACCCGCTTTTGCAGGAGTAGCTGCCAGCATTCATCACAGTCCCCTTCAGAGCACCAAAATCCTTCCTCTTCCCTTCCCTTTCCCCCTCTTCTTTCCTTTTCCCTTCCCTTTACCATTCCTCTTCCCTTTCTCTCTCCTTCCGTTTCCCTCCCATTCAAGTTTCCTTCCCTTCCTGTTCCCCTTCCTTTTCCTCTTCCCCTCCCTTCCCTTCCCTTCCCTTCCCTTCCCTTCCCTTCCCTTCCCTTCCCTTCCCTTCCCCCTTTCTTTTCCCTTCCCTTCCCCTTCCTCTTTTCTTTTCCCTTTTCCCTTTTCCCTTTTCCTTTTTCCCTTCTCTTCCCCTTGCCCTCCCTTTCTGTTTCCCTTCCCTTCCCTTCCCTTCCCTTCCCTTCCCTTCCCTTCCCTTCCCTTCCCCCTTTCTTTTCCCTTCCCTTCCCCTTCCTCTTTTCTTTTCCCTTTTCCCTTTTCCCTTTTCCTTTTTCC
>NW_009647010.1:60993-61368 GCF_000708025.1 Charadrius vociferus | reverse complement strand
CTTTTCCCTTTTCCCTTTTCCCTTTTCCCTTTTCCCTTCTCTTCCTCTTCCCCTCCCTTTCCCTTTCCTTTTCCCTTTTTCTCCCCTTCCCTTCCTCTTTCCTTTTCCCTTCCCCTTCCTCTTCCCCCTCTCCTTCCCTTCCCCTTTCCCATCCTTCCTTTCCCTTCACACACACACACGCACAGGTGCACACACACACACATACACACAGACAGGTGCATATGCACACACGTACACACACACACACACACACACGTGCACACACACGCACATACACGCAGACAGGTGCATATGCACACACGTACACACACACACACACGTGCACACACACACACACACACACACACAGCCGCACCGGGGCTGCTGTGCGGGAGG
>NW_009647010.1:59512-60810 GCF_000708025.1 Charadrius vociferus | reverse complement strand
GGGAGCCGAGGCGGGGGGGAGGCGGGAGGGATGAGATGGGAGTTCTCAAACCGCGAGTCCTAATACTAAGCATGTGGCCATATATTATTTTAATAAAGCCGGCACATCCTGCGCTCACGACAGCTGCTGTTCCCTTTCTCTCATCCTGTGAATCTCATTTATTCCTCATTAGCAAAATCACCTGTTTGTCAAATAGGGACAGAGCTGTAAGACATTAAATTGTGCGAAGGCTGGCGGGGGCCTGGGGAGCGTGGGGAAGAGGGGAGGGAGGGAGGGAGGAAGGAGAGCCGGGCAGCCCGGCTCCCGCTCACAGATTGAAGCCAGAACTCGGCGAAGATCTCTTGAAGGTTGAGATGGAAACGAGGATTTGGGGGAGTGGATTATGCAGCATCTTCAAGCGCTCTCTCATTTTTTATTTTTTTTTTCTCCCTGCCTGTTCTCAGCCTCCTGGGAAACGGTGCTTTGCGCAGCAAAGGGATGGGGCTGGGTGCTCAGCACCTACATGCAGGAGGGTTTGGATGCACCCAATCCACTGTGCCCATCACCCCCAGAGCAGCAAACAATTTAAATCCGTGGTCACCCATCAGCAAACAATTTTCCCTTTCAGAAGGGGTCAGGTACAAAATTTCATCTGATCCATTTTTATTGGTTTGGGTTTTCTTTAAATCGAGCGAAGACATTGGTGGGACTGACCTGTTCTTTCAAAGAATCGGGGTTTTGATGAATCAGGATTTTCCACTAACATTTAAAAAAAAAAAAAAAACCTGGACTGCACTAAATTAAGCGTCTGTCGCCCCACCACCCTGGCAATGGAGTGTTTTTTCTGCTGGTTTTGCAGCTTACTCGATGCTTTTCCTAATTCCAGCCCTGGCTTTTCCCTTTATCAGTTGACTGACACGAGGGGAACCGGCTGGCTGAAAATCAAGCTTTCTGGTTTGCTGAAATTCTCCCTGTTTTGGGGAGATTTGGAGGTTTGGTTCAGATTGGATCCAACCCAACCACGTGTGCGTGAAAGATACGGCAAGAAACTTGGGGAGATCTTCACCCCCATCCTCCCGTATGGCTCTGGTGTTCCTGCTGTATGGGTCCAGAGGAGGCCACGAAGATGGTGAGAGGGCTGGAGCACCTCTCCTTTGAGGACAGGCTGAGAGAGTTGGGGTCGTTCAGCCTGGAGAAGAGAGGGCTTCAGGGAGACGTTATTGTGGCCTTCCAGTCCCTAAAGGGATCCTACAAGAAAGCTGGAGACGGACTTTTTACAAGGGCACGTAGTGATAGGATGAGGGGGAATGGCTTCAAAC
>NW_009647010.1:58366-59155 GCF_000708025.1 Charadrius vociferus | reverse complement strand
TTTTTTTTTTTTTTTTTTCCAGGAGGCTATTTTGCATTCTGGAAAACTCCAGCTAACATGGGAGCGTTTGATCCCAGCGAGCTGGAGTTCAGGGACGTGCTGTGGGAACTTCTGACCCTCTCTGCAGCTGAGGTCCTTCCAGGGGGACATCTGCTGACCCCAGCCCTCCATCCCCCAGTTGAGGTAAGCCAGTCAGAGGTCTGCAACAGGAGTCATTAGCTCTCGGGAAGGTCATTTTTAAACTTGGGGAAAATTAGGGATTAGGAGGTGAAGGAGAAGATCATGTCTGTGCACATTTCTACTTATTCTATTTTTTTCCTACTTACCCTCTTTCCTCCTCCTCTTCCTCCCTTATTTTTTGTCTTGTTCTAGATCCACCCCTCCATCTTCTCTGCATCATCTTGCTTTTTTCTCATGTTTCCTTTCCCCGGGACACCTTTCCCTCTACCCCCTCCCCATTCTTCCACCCATTTCCCCATCCAGCTCCTCTCCCCACCTCTCCACCTCCCCACAGCTGTTGAAGTCTTTGCTCCCCACCCTCTGCGCATCTCTCCAGCTCCAGCTCACAACCCGTTTCTGCCTTGGGGGACATGTATGGGGACATCCAGTGTCCCAGCCTGGTGGCCCACAAGTCCCACAGCACCGAGCCCAGCTCACTCATAGCCTGGTCCTTCGGGGAACCCTTCATCACTGACCTCCAGGCTGGTGGCAGGGCTGGTTGGAGGGACAATAATCACACACACACACACAGGAATTTGATAACCATTACGATCCTCTGACCTCCTGACA
>NW_009647010.1:55410-58192 GCF_000708025.1 Charadrius vociferus | reverse complement strand
CCCCGCCCTCATCCCCCCCTCCCTTCCCTCCTCTCTCTGAAAGTCATCAGGCCTAGCGAGGTCTTCTCCCACTTATGCAGCTCATGAATATTTAACAGCATCTGCTCTGGAGGCGATAAAGCCTACCAATCCTTGACAAATATGGCCTAATCTTTTCAATTTCGGGGTGCAAATATTCCTTCAGAGTCCTGTTTGTCACCTAGATTAATGACTCTGGCTCCCATAATCCTTTGGTGCTAATTCAAGTGGTGGCTACCAGGACGGCGCATGGCAGAGGGATGCTGGGACACATATGAAGGAGAGATTACTCACTTGAGGGCCCTTTGCTGCAGGGTTTTGTGCCTCTGTTGGCAGTTGGGGATGAGGAGGGGGGTCCGGGTGTTTGTTTGTTTTCTTCTCTTCATAGCTGCTGAATATCCATCCCAGATCCTGTGAGGGCGAGGGGGGATGCTGCCACGAGGAGGGGGGATGGCTCCCCCCTTCCCCTCTGTTTTCTCCTCAGGGATGAGGTGCGACGGCACACATGGACTTGCCTCCAACCCCAGCTCCTTATTCTCCAGCACCTGATGCAGACAGCAGCTACAAGGCCACCAAACTGGCTTTCCAGCAACCCTGGGCACGCTATGGGGCTCCGCTTCAAGTTAAGCTCCATCCCAGGGACCAGAGGCTGAGCTGCGGGACGTGTTGGCCAGAGGAAAGCCTTTGTTGCCCTGGTCCAGCCCAGCCCAGCAG
Source organism: Charadrius vociferus (assembly GCF_000708025.1). Taxonomy (NCBI): domain Eukaryota; kingdom Metazoa; phylum Chordata; class Aves; order Charadriiformes; family Charadriidae; genus Charadrius; species Charadrius vociferus. Next base: position 57,460 of record NW_009647010.1, on the reverse strand, counting down.
TGCTGGTCCCACACCAGGACCCCTCCTTGCATCGTGATGCCTGCCCGGGAGAGATGCGGGGCCGGGCGATGCTCAGCTCCCGGCCACGGTTGGTAGGAGAGGTGATGGTTTTGGCCGAGCCCCGGCTGACGTTGGAGCCGGTGGCATGCTGCGAGAGCCACAGCAATCATCCAAGCCAACAGGCAGCAGGAACCTGGGCACCCCTGGGCACATAGAACCGGCTGCTCCTATTTATTTATTCCCTGATCAAGAGAGAAAAATACAGAGGGGAGCATGCGGTGGTGGGCGGGAGGGCAGGGAGAAGGAGGGAAGGGGTGGAAATCAATGCCGGAGCTGATCAGTGGTATTGACAACCTCACTAAGGGGCTGACGGCTCCCATTTATCGCCCCCGCGCCCGTGGGGGCTGCCCCTGCCGCGGGGGGCTGCTGGAGGGACGCCCGCAGCCCAGCTAACCTCAGCCAAGCCTCGGCGAAGGCATTAAGGGCCAGCCCAGAAATCGAAGATTTGTTATTATCCAGCGGTGGAACAATAGCCTGCCTGGGCGTATTCATCACCGTTCCGGCCCTCGGGGGTGGAAATACGTTGAAATTGCAGATTATTTATTTATACTGGGGAGATGGGGGATGCTGGCAGCGCCGAGGAAGGAGTTTCCTCTTCTCTGCGTGCGCTGCTGCTCGACACCGACCCCTCCAAGGGCTCTGGGAGCTGCCTGAGGCTGAGCGCCGTGCACTGATTTACAGCGGATCAAGGCCCCGGGGTTCCAGAGCATCCTTTGGGTAAAGAGCAAAATGGGAACGTTGAGACCTACCAGAAAATTTGGGAGGTGAAGCTCTCAACACCATCAATCTGCAGCACCGTTTGCGTTGCGGGAGCGCAGCTGTACGCGCGAGCAGGTTTGCAAGGAAAGCCCTCGAGACACAAGACTCTGGGAAAGAAGGTCCAGAGAACCCTCTGATCCTCTTGATCTAAAATTATCCACGCAATTCTCTCTTACAGAAGTATCTGAAAGGCTCCGGCATGGAGGATGCGAAACCACAAAGATTCTCATAAATAAGATTTTAGTTTTGCTCTGGCTAATAGGAGTCGCTAGGGGTAGGGCAGCCCTGAAATAACAGGGCAGTTTTGCACCAGGGAGCCGGGTGTTCCCCTGAAAAAAATGACTTGACTTGGGTGTAGGAATCAAGAGATTGAACCAAAAACCTTTTTCCAGTGGTGGTGGCAATCCTTGATGCATGCTGGAAGCCGGTCCCGAGGAAAACGTCCTCTCTGCTTGCCGGCTGGGAAAAACTTCCACCTGAAACAGGGAACTGCAGAGCACAGTGAATATTTATGCCTCATGAGCGGGAAGGAGTTATTTTTAGTTTTGTTTCATATTTCTGTGGCAGAAAACGCTTTCTCAGCCAGACAAAAATAATATTGTGGATAAAATGAAAGTAGGAAAACATCCTTTTTTTTTTTTTGTGAGCAATATCAGAAAAAGCTACTTTTCGCTAGTCAGGAAACTTCTGAACAAATCAAAAAAGAATTTCTGGCTTCTGTTTTGGCTTTGCAGCTAACAGTTGCCGTGCTTCTTGTTTTCTCTTAGCTGATCCCCACACCTGCTACCGGCTTTTGCTGGATGATTCGCGCTGGGGATTTGGGATGGTATTTATTTTAAGGGGGGGGATGAGCTTCCCGAGCCCCCCCCGGGTACCCACCGCAAGGGCCAGGCACTGCCGGGAGGGAGGTACAGCCACCCTGGGGAGTGATGCTGGTCCCAGCATAGCCAAACCCCCCGGGGACTCCTGGGGAGGGTTTTGGTTGAACTGGGATTTGAACCCCACGGGAAGAAAGAAGGAAGAGAGAGGGATGGGGCATCCCAGCCTGGGGGGTAAGGAGGCAGGGTTGGTGCCAAAGCCCTGATTCCACCACAGCAGCTCCAAGCAAAGTTGAAAAGACTGGCTCAGGAGAACAAAAGCCCGCTGCAATGCAAGGGGACGGTCCAAGCGGTGCTCCCTCCATCTAATCTGCTTCCCCACCCCCATCACCACCGCACCCCCCACCCACCTC
>NW_009647010.1:45911-55219 GCF_000708025.1 Charadrius vociferus | reverse complement strand
ATTTTTTTTTTTTTTTTTTCTGCTGAGCAGGCTCAAAAAGCAAAGCTGGCGCCTTTGTAATACCGCAGCATCGTTAGGGCCCTCCTGAAACCGGGGCGGGGAGGCGGGAGAGACCGGCTCATTAGCTGGACGCTTTGAAGTGGGCTCTGTTTGGGGTTCATTTGTATGCCGGCAGAAGGGAAACCTCTGTGTTTCAAGGATGTTTTTTCTGGAGGGGCTTCCTGGAAACATAACAAACATGACCCCGAGGAGCGCTCCCCCCTCCCCACCCCCCCCCCGGCCCACATAGGCAGCCCAAGGCGGGTGGGAGATGAAACGTGGGGCCACGCTCAGCGCGGCACAAAGGCAGCCCGGCCCCGGTGGCAGAGCGGCCAAGTTCCCTTGGAGAAGACCAAAGCCGGAGCTGAACAAGCTTATTTGTTGCAGAAGTGATCCCTATCCAAGGAATAGGGATCTCACAGCTCAGCCCCGTGTCCTCCCGTCCTGCCTGTTCCCGAAGAACAGCTGAGAAGCAGGAGATGGTTGGTCCTCCCCGGGTGTCTAATGGGGGTACCGTTCTCTGTGCTAGGGTACTGTGCTCTAACTGGTTTGTGCTAGGTTTGTAGGGATTAAAATCTTAGATGATGAGAGCTTTATAAGTTCTGAGCCCAGAGATCGTGGTGGGTCTGATGCCACCGTGGGTTGACCAGGGTCTGCCCCACTCTCACCCCCTTTGCTGTGGTTGGATGTCGGGAGACAGAAATCAAGCCATGAACTCTCAGCTCAAATCAACGTAAAAAGGTGCAAAGTTGGGTTTCCCCTCTGTGCCGCAGTGCCCCGACCTACCGAGCAGAGCCAGTGCTGGTGGGCTACGCTCCTAAGGGGGACCATGACCCTTCCTCTGCCACTGCCTCAAAGCAAAAGAAGTTCTGAGCTTTGTGGTGTTTGGGGCAGACCTCAAAACATGTTCCTGAGGTGCTCTGCCTGCTTGCTGCCCTGCTGCTCCCCGCTTTGGGACGGGCACCTCCATCCCTCCTTGGCCAGCAGGGACGTGGCTGGTGTGACTTTCCAGGGAAAGGAAGAAGGAATCCTGAATAAGTAGAGCCTGCACGGCTCTACCTCCCTCACGCTGTCTGTCTCCCCCTTCCCTTCTGCAGCCTCTCTTCCTCTGCTTGCCTCTCCGTGCCTCCGTCGGAGTCTGCCTCCCCTTCTCCCCCCGCGTCTACCGCAGCGCTGCCGGTGACAGGGAGCGCTCGGAGAAAGACGAATTGAAATGACACGCAAGCTCCAGCGTGACTGCTGGGGTGATGCATGGGGAGCCGTCACTTGGTGCTCGTCGTGAGCGGTACAGATGAGGGACTGACCTCCTCTGCCAAGGGGTCAAGGACGTTTGAAGGGCATAACGGCTAGAGCTGGAGCAGGGAGGAAAATAGGCTCTTCTCTTTTGTCCACGCTCCTGCCAGCACCCTGGAGCACCTCAACGGCGTTTTAAAGCAGGTGACTTCCCAGCACTGTTTCTCCGTTCCAAGTTTCTCACTTTCTGCCAATGAGAGCGGCAAAGAGTCAGCCCAAAGCTCCTGCTTCCCATGTCGACATTCCCGAGGGAGCGCCGGAGACGTGACAAGGCACTGCTAGTGCCGGTGTCCCAAATCCTACCTTGTGCCTCATTCCAACTGGATTTGCACTAGCACCGAAGCAGAGGTGGGACTTACGCAGCAGAGCTTTGTAAGCGCCATGCAAAACCTGGGGCTGAGAGTGGTGAAGAGCTCTTCCATCATCTGCATCCCTTCTCCCCATCTCAGGCCTGAAGTCCCCCTTTGCGACCTCCACCAAGCTGAAGCGTCTCAGGCGCAGCCTGGCAGCAGAGCAAGCCCTTCTAGAGCTGCTAAAGCCCCTGGTTGGAGCAAGTTTGCTGACTCCTACCCTGCCGGGAACACCTGGACCTGCCGGACCATCACAGAGGACCATGCTGGGCTTGTCCACATGGAATCAACTGATTTCATGGGGAAAGGATTTTGTCATCAGCTCACAGGGAGGTGACCTTGGCAGAGACCTCCGTGGCTCACCTACCTTCACCTTCTCCAAGGCAAACCTGACTGAAGTCTTCAGCTTCTCCTTTGGCTTTGTAGCATCGTGTTTGTAGGATAATCCTTCTGGAACATTGTCCCATTCTTTAGGTTGAAGATCCAGTTGACTCCAGCCTGGAAAGAAATGTTAGACATATCCATCATTCTTCAAAATGCTGTCTCAGGGTGACTGGGAAATTCAGCTCAAAGCTACAAATTCCTGTCAAATTGGGCAAAGCAGCTTGCCTAAATAAATGGGTTTCTAACAGACATATCACACTGGAAAAGTTGGATCATTACATCGTGATGTTTTTAACTGAAGTGAAACAAATTTGGATCTTTCATTTGCTTTGATGAAGGCAGAAAAATATGTTAAAAATATAGTACAAGGTATTTTATTTTTAACAAAACATTTCAGTAGGCTCAAGAGAAAAAGAAAAAACCCTTGTTGGTGTCGGGAGAAAATAGGTTTAGTCACTTCAGTAAAAGCAAAATGAAAGTGAGCCACCCAAAATGAGCCGGGATCTGGGAATCCCTCGTGCCAGGTCCCGTTGCTCCCAAGGGAGCACAGGGAGAGGTACGGGGGTGACAGCCCCGTCTGTGCCACCCCGACCATGGCCATAAACCCAAGCCAGCATGTCGAGCGAGCAGGTTGTCCGAGACATCTCTGCCTCCTCCCCGGGCTGTACGTTTGCCAGGAGAAGCGGTTGGAAAAGAGCAAGAAAGAAAAGGCTATCGCAGGGCTGGACAGATGCAGACAGTTGGCACCAGACGTTAAATTACCAGCCAATTTCCCGCATACAACCTGGGGACCCGGGCTTTCAGCTGAGCACATTAAGGCTGGTGCCCCTTTTAATTGCTGTAGATCTTGACGTGTGTCCCTCAACTTCGGTGTCTCTGACAGCCTGGACAAAGGCAGCTTTCGAAGCTGGGAAAATGCTGTTACCTGGTTTATTTAGAGTTTTGCTGGTGTGCTCTGGACCCGGTGCCGGTACAGCTGGGGTGAGCAGATTCAGGCTTTGGGGCCGATTTCTCTCTTATCCCAGCAAGGAGAGCAGGCAGCAGCATCATCGCTATGGTTTCCACCTCTGTGGATGCCAAAAGTTGACTGATAAGTCAAGTCTTGATCAAGGTAGGAGGCTGGGGACCAGCGAGGAGGCACAGGGATGTGATGACCCTATGGACATTGCTGCTGGAGCTCGGTTGATCTGAGAGGCAAGACAGGGAAAGGAGAAAGCTGTGAGACCCTTAGCAGGTCCTGTCAGCCTTATTCACACGTTATCAGATGGGGGAAGCCCAAAGGGCTGTGAGGGAGGTAATTAATCTTGGTCTCGAGCAGAAAGGCTCTTGGAGAGGAGGGGGGAGGTCAAAATGAGGCACTGTTTGAGAAGAGACAGGAACTTTGCAAATGCTTGAATGGTTTTTTGCCCTTAATGTGAAGCTCACCCCACATCTGAAGACACCTTTGTACTTCCCCCCCACCCCCCCGGTTTAATTTGGATTTTTATTTGGGATCATCAGTTTCTCCTCACCATAAAACACATCATCATCACTGTAAAGCACTTTTATGACACCTTTATCTGATTATCTGAAAGCACTTAATCAGCATTAACTCATTAAGCTTCCCCACTGCCGCAGCGGGAGGAGGCAGGGGTCGGTGCCTGCTCCGAGAGCAGCCACGTGCACAGGGACGGTTGGGGCTGCAACTGGGATCAGAGTCACGAGCATCGCTCGGTCCCCAGCTCCACAAAGCGTGGCTGTACGGAAATCACCGCTTTTCCTCTGTGGAAAAGCTGGTTAGACATGAGGTTTCTCTAGTAGGTGGATCTGCACCATCTTTCAGGGGTCTAAGGAAACACCTCACGGCGATTCCCAGCAGCCCCAAAGAGGTGCTAGAGCTGCATCGCCTGGACCTTGGGGTGGGATCGTTGCATTTTACCCACTTGCCGCCTGTCTTTATGTAATACATAAGGTCTTGTAATATAACACATAGGGTCATAATACATAGGGTCTTAGCCAGCTCTGACTGCGAAACGAGACAGACTTGTTTAAACAGCCCTCCTGACTCACGCATTTTGTGGCAGAGGAGAAAAAAAAAAAAATCAAAATCTCAAAGATCTCAGCAAAAATCTAATCTCACTTAGGGAGGTGAAGTAACTTGCCGAGCCCTGGTAACGTCCCACCTGCCTGTTCCAGAGAATAATTTGCTGAACTTGGCCCCGAGAAGAAAGCACTGGAGCATCACCACCCCAAGGGGCTTTGCCGTGTATTAGTGTCCCGCTGTATCCAGCGCAGGGGATGGCTGTGTCAGGCAGAGGGAGGGAGGACATACCTGCCCACCCCACAGGGGCAGTGGATGTGCGATGCGGCCAGCTCCCCCTCTGCACGGACACCCCCAGAGTCTCCTCCAGCGGCATGCCAGGACAAGGCAACCCCCTGCCTGGAGCGGCAACACTCAGTTATTCAGGGATGGCCGTTCTCCTGGCAAATTAGACCCCTGGAAAGGGGTGGTGGGCAGGGTTGCCCATCTGCTCCTGTTTTTGTCCATCAATTAGGCCTCATTTCCAGCGTGCTCACTGTGGTTCATTGGTTTCCGCTTCACGTTCCTCGTGGTTTTCAGACACCATTGCAGAACAGCTCTGCACCGTCTCCAGAGAGCTCTTGCCTTTGGACTCAGGCCATTTCCCCCCCGCCCCCTTTTTCTCCCATCCCCCTATTTTTCCCCTCCCCAGGATCGTTCAAACAGTGCTCCCCTGGGCCAGCTCAAAGAGTAGACCCTGGCCGGCCATGCCAGGGCACACCGGGTGCTGCAGGATGCCCAGGACAGCCACCAGCACCGTTTTGCCTGCTGGTGTGTTCTCAGACAGTTCAAAACCTCTCTGCAGAACTGCCCCTGCCCACCGTCTTACCAGAGCAGCGGCTCTCTCCCACATCTGCACCACCCTGGTTGGCAAAGCCACACGTCCCCACCAGTGTTTCCTGCTGGTCTGAATCATCTCTCCCTCAGCCTGCTTTTCTCCATCAATCCATCACCTGTGGATGGGGATTTCCCACTGCAGAGCAGCTGGAGCAGGTCCTTACCTCCTCCTTGCCTGTGCATGGGGCTGGTGTCATCATCACATGGACCATCAAAGTGGTTGGGCTGCCCTGGAGGTCCCTCCCAGCTCCAGTTTGCTGAAGTCCTCCACCCTTTTGGCCAGAAGAAACTTGATGCTCTGGGCTGTGCAAACATCTCTCTTCAAATCCAGGGCAGCAGGGCTGAGGGGACAGCGCTGGTAGGAATGGGACAGGAGAAGAGACCCAGAGGTTCGAAGGTTCATGGTAAGGAGAAGGGATAATGTTCAGCTATTTCTTCGGCATTGTGAGCTTGAGGTGGGAAAACTTTTGTCTCTGGGCTTGGAGAAGTGGCTGTTTCTTTGACTTTTGGTTAAAAAAAAAAAAAAAGTGCCTAACTGGATAACATGGGTGGTGTGGGTTTGAGACTGGATTAGAGGTCCGGCTGTCACACCCTGGTCAACCCTGTCTGAGTTTAAGGGACAAAAACCTGGAGTTAGATGGGGAAAAAACAGATGCTGATATCAGTGCTGGTGGGACTTTGGGTGCACGGCTAGGACCCCTCCATCCCAGCCAAGGGTGCGGGGTGCCAGGGACCCTCCTCCCCCAGGCAGCCTGTGCTGGGAACTGCCCCTGGGTGGGCTTGGGGACAAAAGGTGGGGGTCTGCCACACAGTCCCAGCCGGTAAAGCTGGTGTGGGATGCCCCGGGGCAGGGCTGAGGCTCAGAAAACTCAACTGGGGGCTCTGCCCTCCTCGGTTCACTGCCACTGGGGCTCGTAGGAACTCGGTTGCCCATCACACAAACCTCAGGCAGAAACAGCAAAGCATCGCTTTGTATTCTCAAATCAAATAGCAGGCGATACTGGCAAAAAGAGAAACATAGAATAAACATGCAGAAGACCTTGGCACGCGTGTGGGTTAAGTCTGCGTTAGCGTTATCAGGCGATAGAAGTGCACAGAAACCCCTCCTTCATATTTGAGCTCCTATCCTGACCTTCCCTTCGCTGTCTGCATGGTGGTGCTGCTGCCTTCGATCCACCCATTTTTACATCCCAAATATTTTATTGTTTAATTCCCTTCGCGGCCGCCTGCAGCTCCCGATGGCCAAGCAGCTCTTTGGCTGATATAAAAAAAAAAAAAAAAAAAAAAAGTTGAGCATCAGTCAGTAAATCAGTGGCAACAGAAGTGCTGAATCATTAAATCTTATGCTGTAATCTATTTTAGCTGGGTTTAGGAGCGAGCTGCTGGGAGAGCACACACACACAGCGCCTTTGGTATTGAAACATGAATGCCCACAGGAGGAAGGCAGCATCTCTGCCAACACCCTTTTCTCTCCTCCCTCCACCCATTTTTGCAGGCTTTGGTTAGATTCGCATTCAAACTAAATAAAATTGGTAGCGCTATGGGACTGTACACCCTGGAGCAGGTCCCTGCCTGACCCCACCTCTGCGTTTGTCACTTGGGTCTCATTTCAGGGAGGTATTTGCGCTTACGCTTCAGGGCTCCCCGAGTCACAGAGGGGGTCTGAGACCCTGGAGCAGAGAAAGGGCTGCCCACCCTTCACCGCCTCTGCTGCACCGCTGCCTTATTCCTTCCCTTCCTGCCCAAGACAGAAGAATGCCTCCAAACCATCTCCCCAGCGGTTGGAGCTCAGGCTGGCGGGGGTGACCTTCCCCACCAAAGCTTCTGCTGCTTGTAAAGAGGTGGAACCAGCCTTGCAAGGCTGGTGTGTCCCACAGGAGGACACGTACCCAACTGCATCCATCCAGGTATATCCAGAGCCGTGAAGGCAGTCAATGGGCTTTAAAGGCAAAACCAAAATCAAACACTCAAGACAAAGCAGAGCTATCCCTCATTTTCCTGGTTGCGCCCAAGGTGGCTCCAGCCCATTCCAGTCCCTGCCTGAAAGAAGAATTCCTTCCCCCCTGTGAAGAACTGCATATTTCAACTTTGTCCTGAGTGAAGACTGAAAAAAAAGAGTTCTTATTTTTTTTAAAAAAAATGGGGATTTCTAAGTCAGGGCCAGCTCTGATGGGAATAATGCAAATAATTCAGAGCTGCTTTCTGAGCCCTGGCTGCAGCTTAGGGTCAAGCAGGTCTGAGCGTGAGCCACCACTTAGTGTAATCCTACTTTGCCAACACGGAGAGACGTATCTGGGATGCCTGGACCGGGCACAGCGCCTTCCTAAAAGCACTCATCCACCCCATGTTGGAGTCTTATTTGGGTACCGGGGGAAATGAGGAGTGAGGGGGAAAACTCAACATTGGGACACAGCATTACTCTTTCACAATTCGCGGGCTGCCTTTTCTCCCCCTCCTCACTAGCTGAAAGAAGAAAGGAGTTTCTAGAAGATGTTGGGCAAGAGATCCCAGAGCCTTGCCCAGGGCAATCACAGCCTGGGGAAGACTCTTACTATTAACTATTTGCACTCTTATTTTCACATAGAATGGTTTCAGCTGGAAGGGAACTTAAAGACCATCTAGTTCCACCCCCCTGCCACGGGCAGGGACACCTCCCACCAGCCCAGGTTGCCCCAAGCCCCGTCCAACCTGGCCTTGAACACCTCCAGGGATGGGGCAGCCACAGCTTCTCGGGACAATCCCATCTGTGCTCCAGCAAACAGGCAGCTTAGGGATAGGAGTAAGACGGAAGTGAAGGCAACCCTCAGCGATGTGCAAGGAGATGATGATGCTTACAGCACCTGAACATCCAGAACTCCGTCCTGCCACAGCTCATGTCCCATAGACTAATTTCCAGCAAGACCCTCTGCAGAGAAGCCTTTTCCCCAGAGCAAACAGCCCAGCGTAGTGCTGGACTGGCTCATCTCAGGGCTCTGACCTCTCCCACCAAATCACCCTCCCCAGGTTTTCCTTTCAGGGTGTCAACTCATGTGCAGTAGGGCTAAACCCACCAAAACCTGCTGCTCGTTTCAAGACCAGCCTCACTGTGTGGTGGAGGGTCGTCAGCTCACCAGTTGGCAACATCAATTTCCCATCCAGCCACTGGAAAGCAGCATCCCACATGGAAATGCTGCTCCAGCAGAGCCACTTTTGTCCCAGACTGGGCTCCTTCTTGTCCTTCACAAGGGCTTTCTGCTTGCTGCCAAGAGAAATTATCATTTGCTTCCTCATTCTTCCTCTTCCTTGTGGGCAGCGGAGTAGAAAAGCAAAGGGCAGAACATCCCTGGAAAAAAACATGTGCAATCAACCTCACCTTTGGGGCTGCCAGATCCTGCTGGGCACAGCAGCACAACCAAAGCATCTCCCCAGCTTCTGCAGGACCCTCTGCCCAGACATTTCCACTGCTGTCACCTCGAGGAGCTGCACGAAGCCGTTAGCTGCTACGAGGGATCAGCGGTGAGTGAAAGGTCTCAGTCCTGCCCTGGTCCCTCCCAGGGGAGCTCAGCGATGTTCAATCTCTTCCCATTCAGAACCAACCTCAAACCTGGACAAGACCTCACTCCTGCAGGAGTTTTGCCACAGCAGTGGCTTTTTATTGACTCACCCTGATTCTTGAACAGTTTTTGCTGTGTTTCAGACAGGGAAAGGGCTGGAGGCTCCCTGAGCTCCTTTGGGGACCTTCCTCCAGTTTAGTACTGCAGCTCCTCGGGGACCACACAACTTGGTGTTTGTATGAAACCCTGAAGTCAGAGAGACAAGTGGATGGACAAATGGGTGTTGGATGACAGAAAGATAAACGGAAGGATGAGGAGTTGGGTGGGGAGAATGGCAAACAGACACAGAGAGGGATGGATGGAGGGATGGCACGTAGGAAAGGGTACCATGGCATGGCTGTGCAGGCAGGCACTCGGCCAATGGGTTCAATAGACAAGAGGCAGCACATCAGTAGATTACTTCCTCCTCTTCCTCGTCCTCCCCAGAGCAGAGGAGAGGATATCGAGCCCCGGGGCCACACAGGGCTGCCCGAGCGCAGCCCAGCAGCAACCAGGGGCATCAGGCAGGGGTCCGTCCCCCTGCCCGAGGACAGGCAGGCTGTCGGGGTACCGCTGCTCAGCGGGGCGCCCGGCCGGCCCGAGCGTCTGTTCCCTTTGAAGCGGGTGACTTGCAGAGCCGCCGGAGAGGATTTGGCAGGACGGCACTTCTGCTCTGCGGCAGGCCTCATAACAAGAGGATTGGCTTCCCTCCCTCCAGCACATGGCTCTCCCTCCCCTCCGCGCTCCCCGTTGAACGGCAGCCCAGCCGGCAAG
>NW_009647010.1:43308-45673 GCF_000708025.1 Charadrius vociferus | reverse complement strand
GACCATTTGCACTGGCTGGATGCCCCTGGGGGAAGGTGGGGTGAAAAAGAGAAGAGGTTGGGGTGAGGGGGAGGCAGGAGGCGGTGAGGGGATGGGGAGGCAAAGGAGGGGGGGGGTGTCACCGAGCTACACTGCTTCTGAAATCCATGTGGAAAGGTTGCCCTCCAGAAAGATAAACAGCAACCTTTGGAGCCCAGGGAAGGGAGCAGAGGGTCGTTTTCCTGCTCTTCAAAGAGCTTGGGTCAAATCCAGAAAAGATATTCACCCCAGCACGAGGCAATGCAGGCAGCAGCCCAGCCTGGCTGGGGAGGCCACAGGAGATCCCCATCCCCATCCCCTGGAAGAGGGAAACTCCCCAAGTGGGACAAAGAACAAAGAAACATGGAGAGGAGCCCCACCAGCACCTTCTCCCACAGCGAGGGCATCACAGACATCACACATAGCTTCCACCACAAGGCAGAGGGGCCAGAAGAGCTTGAAATTCTCCTTTCCCTGATGTCTGGACAGCAAGGAGAGTGCCAGCAGGTGAAAACACCAAATCGCTTCCCTCCCCTCTCCTCCAGATCCTCTCCTGCAAGGAGAGCCTGAGCCACGGTGCTGGCTTTGGCTGGAATCTGTCACCTTTCCCAACAACAACAAAAAAATAGGCAAAGAGGTTAATTAGATGTTTGCAATCCAATTTACGTCTTGTTTGTGAAACCAGCATTTCAGCTGTAACCTAGCCTGGGAGCCCCCATGCCCTCGCTCTTTTGCTAAATTTATTTCACAGCTTCGCAGAACTGGCTCGGCCGGGTCAGAACTCTTCCATTATCATTTTATCACTGCCTCTTACTCTGTAATTACAAGCTGCTTCCCTCACCCCCCTCCTCCTCTTCTTCCCCAGCCCCCTCCGAGCACAAGGTGGGAGATGCTGGTCTTGCTTTAAGCTTCTTCTACGATTTGTCTCACCCGCTGAGGCCGGGAACGGGTTGGCCCTGGTTTCAGCAGATAAGCCAGGGAAGGTGGCCGGGAAAGGAGGGGCACGCTGTTCTCCAGCCCCACCACCACTCCCCAAGGATTAAAATATTCTGATGCACTGATGAATAGCAATGAGCATTGGAAATTAAGACCTGGAAACCCAGTGTTGGAGAGGCTGGCGTCAATCCGGCAGGAAGGACAAGAGCTGTAGAGCCATGGGGGTCTACGGCATGTCCCCTCGTATGTGCTATGCCCAGACCCTCTTCTGTTCCCAGACTGACTGGGACGGTACTGGTTGGCGTGGGTCAAAATTGTGCCAGGATACAGGCACAGAGGCGGCCAGCACTTTTATCTACACCCTATGGAAGTGTGCAGGAGGGCTTTGGGAGCCCTGTTGGCCACCGCTCCCAGCTCCAGCAAATTGGTGGGAGGGAAGGGTTCTTGAAGAGCACCTCAGATGCACACCACACAGAGCTATGGACCAGTGTCTCCCTGGGCTACCAGCACCTCCTCTGTGTACACAGAGCAGAGACAGTGACGGGGACTCAGTCCCAGGCTGGCTGTGGGCTGGCATTGCAGCCAGAGAAGAGTCCCCAGCCAGCACGGTGGCCCACTACTGGGTTATGCTTGTAGAGCCAGGACACATGGAGCAGCAACGCTGACCCCCACACCAAGCACACGCTCTCCCCCAGCCCCTCTTGACATTTTAACCCATCATCTCCCAAAACACCAGTCTCCTCCAACAAGGGGAAGAGACCATCATCCTCACTTGGCCCACGCACTGCCAAAGGTCCATGTTCCTCTGCCCAAGCTTAGTCTGAAGGACCTTCCCTAGGAAAGCAGAGGGAGAAGAGACAACAGGCACAGGGATGCCCACCCTTTTGGGGCTCTGTAACATCTTGGCCATGGGGACAAGTCATCACAGGACTCAAAAACTGAGTTTGGGGTGGAGGTGGCCACTGTTTCTGCCCTGGGAGAAAGATGCTGCCTCTCTGGGTGGACAGGGCCTGGATGCAGCTGGACACAGCCAGCAGCGCCCTGCTTTGTTGCAAAATTTGGCTTCATTTCAGTCACCTGTGAGCACAAATCAGACAAGAACTTGCCGACAGCATGAATACACACACACACACAGCGCCAGCTCAATTGCCCATGAGAAGGTTCATGTAATTAACAGGCAGCCGGCTTTTCTTTCATGTGGCAAAGAAAGGATTGGGAGGGGGTAGGGGTGGGGGTGTGGAGGGGGGTATTTTTCTGAGCCTGTCCCCTGTGAGCAGGTTTCTGCAGGACTGCTTCACAGGCGCGGGGACCACAGCGCAGTCCGTGAGCAGGACCTCAGGGCAAGGAGTGGTGGACCAGAGGCCCCTTTGCCCAGCCCTGTTGCCCCTCCGTGTGCAGGCTGGGTCCCTTC
>NW_009647010.1:36726-43291 GCF_000708025.1 Charadrius vociferus | reverse complement strand
GAAGCTTTTTCCCTGCTAAATCCACAGCGCAGGGAGACCCTCTTTGCTGGAAACAGCATAAGGGTGGATATTGCTGCCCCTTGGGCTGAGCAGGTGATGCAGGACCCTCGCCATGCTCACCCCCCTCTGCTCTGTGCAGTCCCCCACCATGTGCTGGGATCCCCATCATATCACTGGGGACAGTACGTAATGCTCACGTCTATCATGCATCGTGCCATGATCACTCGAGTACAGTTCCCAGCCCCAGAGCACATCCAGCTCTTGTGTTGCTCAACCCACGCACGCTGTGGTTGTCCACGGATGCACGTACAGCACCGAGCACAAAGACACCTCGATCCCTCCCTAAAACAAAGATCAAAGCCTCTGCTCTGCACCACGCCAACTCAGAGATGAGGATATCACCTCCCCTCTCCGCTGCTGGAGGAACATTAAAACCCCATTAACCTGGGGTTGTTATTAATCATGCAACATTACCCAGTGGGGACAGCCCTGACGTCTGAGTGCCCAGGCTCCCGCCAGCTCCCCCGGCCCAGCTCCAGGTGACACAGGCGTGGAGAAGGTAGGATTCTTTTATAACCGTGCAAGCACGCCGGGCTCCAGATAATGAATTTCCTCCACCGGGCAAAGGGGGTAAGCTTCAGCGAGATTGGAAATAATCACCCTGAGGCAAGGCAAGGACCAGACTCTGGACGCCTCTCACCCCTGCAGATGATAATCCCCTTTGCGACTGGGTTAAGGGCAAGGCGAGGAAACCACGATTTATCATCTGCTTGAACCACATCCATCCTCCGGAAGATGATTCCCGGCTGCGCTGCAGAGCACGCCCGACCAGAGGCAGAGATCCCGGGCTGAAATCAACCCAGGAGCTCAGGAGATGTTCACTTTGGAGGCCTCCTAAGGACACAGAGGGGACATCTTCAGCACACACCGAACAGGTTAATGCCACGAGAGCGAAGCCTCTGCCTGCATGTACGTATGTAGGCTGAAGCCCCATCAAGCCCTCACAGTTCCGTGATATTAAAGCTTTCCCCTCATGCATAGAAGCAAGCAGGGGGGCTAATTGCTTCTTATGACACTATAATGGTAGGACTATTTACAGTAGATTAAAATCCAATTCATAATGAGGTATAATAACTTTGCAAATGCCAGGATTCGTCAAAGGGTGAGGAGCGCCGCCGAGACAGAGCTGAGCGGCCTTGGACTTGGGGTCCGAGCCTTGGCACGGGAGGAAAGGGCTCATGCCAGAGCAAGGGTGCGTTTTTTTTGTTGGCTTCTCTCTCTTTGGTTGTTTCTCCCATGTTAAGCACAAGGGATGGAGAAAGGCAGTGTGGGGACCAGCACAGCCCTGGAACAGCTTTACACCCAAGAAGGTGAGGGGACCACCCTGGGAGGAGCGGCGCGTAGATCTGCAAAGCGCCCAGAGGGGTGAGCTGGGCATGGCCAAGCGGTTGGACACATCTACAGAACTGCCTGGGTTTTACCTGCCATGCCAGAGACAGAGCTCCTTCCCAGGGGAGTTTTATCCCAGACGCAGATGAACCAAAATCCTTCAGTCACGTTGAAACCCACTGGGTACCCGCTGCTGAGGCAACCTCCAGACCAGGATCCAGCACTCTCATAGAACATCTCACTTGCTGGATGTCACATCATCAGAGCCCCCCCAGAAACCCATCTTCTCTGCCCAGCGACACGGTGGCCCTTCCAACACACCCTCAGATGGTCCCATTCAGCCACCCACCAAGAACACAAGCAGAGAGCACCCAGCACTGCCATCTCCCCGGGCTCTGACCCGTGTTTGATAGGTACTTCTAAAGCAGGGAGAAATTTTTGTCCTGCAGGAAAGCGAGGGTTGATATCAGATCCAGTTTGGATTTGCTTCCTGCCTCCATCACATGTTTACAGATGCGACCTTGAATGAGCGCAGCAGCGCATCACTCCTGACTCGTTCAAAGGAGGTGTTTATTTATTCCCTGCCAATGACATGGGCTGATGGTGCCCTCTGAATTTCAAATAGGACTCGGCTCTGTTTTGATAGTCTGGGTGGCTCTGCTAGAAAACGGCGAGAGGAAAGAGCCCAAAAAGCTGAGACCCAATTTCTTCATTTGGAAATGGAACATTGCTCCCCAGATTCAAGGGCTCTGTGCAATTCCTGGATCCCGCTGGATGAGCACCACGCGTAGGGGCTTCAGCAAGGTACCTTGAGTCTCCAGCTATCACCGAGGTCCTCTGTTAAGTACCAGCATGTGGGACTGCTCCAAAGGATTCATCGTCACCAGAGATGGAACCGCAGAAGACAAACAGGCACCAGGCTAGAAGGAAATGTCGGGGGTGCTCGGGCTAGTGTGAGCCCCGCTGTGCTGTCAGGGCTCGCTCTCCCAATGTAATCAGGTTCTCCAAGCACCACCCCACTGCCTTCCCACATCTCCACACCCGCTCACGTTCAAAACCAGCCACCTACTAAAAAAAGCTGATAGCAAACCCTCCAGAACACTAGTTCTTTGGTACATAATGCTGTGAATTTGTCACTCATCCCCGCTGGACAGCCAGTACTCCCAGCTTGTGACTGCTGAGTCGCGTGCATCAAGGATGGGGAGAGCTAGAAATAATATTTGATTTCCTAAAGGGTGAAACCCTCTCCTCTATACAAACTCTTCCTCGATGGGATCACTTCAACAGCTACTCCGTGCATGGGAACGTAAGGAGGAGCACTGAATTATAAAAACAGGAATAATCTTAATACTCTTTGCGCTTAGAAGAAAATCAGCGGAACCTCAAATACAGCAAAGACAAACTCAATTGTGCCAAACTCACGTTCACGTCGGTAAAGGACTCCTCCTGGCAAAGGCTCCATGATGCACTCTCCCTGGTGGTGTCCGAGCTGAGGATGTCCCATTACTGGGCACAACAAGTGTCATCCCACCCTCTCCAAGCAAGGTGAGCCCGGGGTTGGCAGCTGGGGTCAGCCGTAGGTCCATGTCAGGAGCAAGTCCATAGTAACGAGGCAGGTTTGATGTCAAGCTGGAAACACAAGTCAGGGTCAGGTCCAGTAATCACCACGGAGGTCCATGGTGACAAGATAGGTCCAAGTTGGGAAGTCAGCCCGTGGTTTGGGGTCCATATCAAGAGGGTGAATAGCCAGGCATGGACAAGTCAGAAGCAGGTACACCTACAGCAAAGCTTAAGAAGAGAATAAAGACCCACTCCTGAGCTTAAATAGGCTTCCCACCCATGGGCAGAGGGTCTGGGTGGAGGCCCCAGGTGAGGTTGGTCAGGGCCATTAAGGCCTATTAGTGCCCACAGGGCCCTGACACCTGTTGTGTTCAGGGCTGAGAGCCTTGTCTCAATGGGATGTGTGCACCAAAGCGGAAATGTTCTTACTCCTTGGGCTGGGTGTCTGCCCAGCATCCTAGTGAAATTGAGAGGTGTTATTTAGTGTGAATAAAGATAGTGGATCTCAGGTGGGCATTGACCCTTTTGTTTAGATTAAATCCTAGGCAATTTGTCCATGGCAGCTCCTGGTGGTGGCAGAGCCAAGTGAGTTTCAACAGCCACAGGACTGGCCAACATACCTCTCTCTGTGGAGAACATGAACCTGTTGCAAGGTCCAGGGGTCTCCAGGGTTACAAGGTGTACGGGGAGAGGGTAGAGGGGTATCCATCAGGTAGGGACACATCTGCATGTAGGGACACATCTGCCCTATCACCACCACCGCGTAACACAGTGCTCCCCAACAAGCACCCCAACAGAGCCTGCCTAGCGGTGGGGCTCCCAGATTTCAAGGAGAGCACAGTGACTCCTCGAAGCAGAGCTGTGAGGAGCAGCCACAGGCATGTAGACGGCTCGCAGAGTTTCCTTTTGGCATCCCTGGAGCATGGCAGCACACCGCAGCCGCCGCACTGCTGGGCTCCTCACACAGTTACAGGCAGATCCTTCCTAGTGGAAGACAGAAGATGCTCATAAAGACAACCTTAAGCAGAACACATGTATGTCGGATGAATCAATATGTTCAACCTGTAAAGGAGGAGCCGTCCAGAAGGCCGGCATCTCCAGCACAACAGATGGAACGGGGCCCAGGAACACCTCTGACCGCATGGCACCTTCTAGCATCGCTCCGGGAAGGGACGAGGTTTCTTGGCCAGAGTCTGAACCAATTATCTTCTGGCAAACGTGATGCTCTTCGATTCACCAGCACTGAGAAGAAAAACACAATTTTCCCCCATTCTGTTTTTGTTTGAATGTGAGAGGGAGAGCGAGCTGGAGCAGGCGACGGAGCAGAAAGGGATTGAGAGGATGGCACTGCATCCCGATTGGAAAGAGCCAGTGGCCACTGCCCAAGTGAAATTCCAACTTTATGACATAATGGGCTTTTTCTAACCAGTGCTCGCTATTAACTTCGGCACTGGCTTAAACCCCCTGGCCTCAGGCACAAGCAAAGCAGAGCTCATATACTGTAAATGTTAATACTGCTTTAGCACTGTAATAAGCTAAAAGGTGGATGCAAGATCTGGCACATTAATTCCTTTTTTCATCTTTTTAGCACATTTCAGGGTAATATGAATAATAAATATTTGAGCTCATGAAGGTTAACGGATGGATAGCCCTGGAGACTAGGACTCCCCGGGCAGGAAGGCAGCAGCTCCCTTCCGCGTATCGGTGTCTCCAGCAGCGATCCAGGGAATCAGCCTCCTCCAGAGAAGTCAGAGGTGCTTCTTGGCAGGCAAATGTCTGATGCAAAAACTTGCTGCCCGGCATACTTTTTCACACTTCAAATAAGAGTGTTTGGGCTGATGAACGATGTGGGTGTTTCCAAGCATGGCAGGACAAACCTATGGAGAAAGGAGAGCCTCCTTCATCCCAGCACAAGCTCTCAGTCTCCATTGAACAAGAGCCAGGTTTGGTCAGCAAAGGGCCCCCAGACCCAAAGCTGTTGATGTATCTAATTCCCACTGCAGCTAGATCTTGATTCATCTGGATTGAGAAGCTCGGAGGTGAGGTGTGGGAGCTGAGCACGGAGTTTTAAACTCCACCTGACTCTCCTCTCACTGAGGGAATGGTCTAAAGGCAGAGACACTGGATGGGTTTTACCTAGATGTCCTCATCAGCCCTGAGGCTCCTGGCCTGGCCTTTTTTTGTAGGTGCTGGGTCTAACTTGAAGAACTTTTGATGTCTGTCTGTCAGGTTACACCCACCCAACACCTCGAGGACAGCATCTGCAGATGGTGAGCATGGCAAGGGGCTGGCTATTGCGCAGCCGGTGGAAAACTTTGCTGGGGCCATCAGAAGTCTGCACATCACCTCTGGTTTACGTAAGCACCACAACATGGAGAGCAGGGCTTGGGGAGAAAGTCGCACAGCTCTGGCATTCAATCAGGCTCCACAAGAGAGCCCCAGCTCACCCCACAGATGCGTGGGCTTGCAGGGAAGCAGTCTAGAAGGGCTGCAGAAAATCTTCTAATCCAGCCTCCCCCTCGACTGCAAGACAGGAATCCAGATGCTGAACAAGGACCATGTCAGGAGGGAAAGGGTAGGTCTGGTCAGCCAGATCTGAACCCTGTGCTGGGAGAACAGGCACCACAGCATGTGCATTCCCATTGCTTACCTGTTACAGAGATCTGGCAGGTAGTAGCACTTGCTGGGAGGAAAGGGCGTGGGGTGAACATGGGTATAATCCTCTGGGATGAAGGATGTAGGGCTTGCCCAGATTCAATCTGCTATTAGACCTTCACGGTGGGCACTTTGTCTTCTTGACTTGCGTAGTACAGATGCCCCCCTGTGACTGCCACTGCTGATAAGTGACCCCTTGCTGAGACATAAGCTGACCCATAAGCATAACCCCTTGCTGGGAAATCCCCCATATCACAGCAGAAGCTGTACCGCCACTCTTCTCTGCGGTCCAAAGCTGGTGGACATCAGCACTGTGGGACACTGGGATGTCCCTTCCCCCTGTAGCCAGTGATGGGACGGGTGAAGGAGGCACGCTCTGCTGTCATGATGTGTCACTGGAGGAAGGTCTTGACGATGCAACCACCCTGGAGCAGGGACAGTCCCCTTCCTGCCCCTGATGGGGTGGTCCAGGAGCTGCAGGGGCTGGTGGGGGCAGAGATGCTCCATTCCCCCTGCAGATGCTTGACGCTCCCATCCTGACCAGTGCCGCGGGAAGCTGGGCTAGTCAGGGAGCACTGGCTTTGTGCCACACTGGGAGGACAGCCAGGGAGACAGGGCAACTGTGGGCCTGGCAGGGGACATGGGAAAGGCAGGCTGGAGAAGCACCGCTTGATGGAGAGGGATGCTCAGTGGGGAGCTGCGCACCCAGGGCTGGGTATTGCCGGCCAAGGGGCGATGGTTGCGGGTCTCGGGGACCCTCAGCAGGGAGCAGCCCACCCCAACACACAACTGGGGAGCACCGACGGCTGCGAGATTGGGTGCCCAGCGGCTGCGAGCACTCCTCACCCACCTACGCACACGCATGCATGTCTCACGCAACGCGCGCTTGCCGATGACTGCGCATCTGCAGCGATCGCCTCCGTACCCCGATTTTTTTTTTTGGGGGGGGGGAATGGGGGGA
>NW_009647010.1:29533-36563 GCF_000708025.1 Charadrius vociferus | reverse complement strand
CCCCCCCCTCCTCAAGCACCGCAAAACCCAAAACTCGTTCCAGGCCTGCAACCAGATTAGCATATTAATGAGGCTGTAATTTCCCCGGAATTGTCTGCACGTCTATGCCCGCTCACAGCACACTGGCCCAGGAGTTTGCTATGCAAATAAACTGGTTTTACAGGCTGTGGCTTAATTAACTCATCAAGTTCATCTTCCTAACAAAAAAGGCAGACTAACTGCAGATTAATGGACCTGTGTTTGCTCTTCTTTCTCGCTCCCTCTCACCGGCTCCCCAAGGCGATGCCTCCCTCCAGACCCTTCCATCCCCGGCCAGAGCCTCAACGCTGGGTGGATCCTCCATCCTCCCAAGGAGATAAATCCTGGGAAAAGAGATGGGGGGGGAGAGATCTTAATACCGCTTCCAGCAGAGTCTGGGAGGTTTCCTCATCGGCTTCAAGGGGAATAAGATGGATCAGGCCTCAAGGATGGTAATTACGCCGCCGGTTGAAGCTGGCAGGTGACCACTTATGAGAAGGAGGTGGCACATCGTGACACTGTCTCTTTAAAATGGTTGTCTCCGTGGGGATCGGGGGTCGGGGATTTTGGGGAGGGGGATTAAGGCACCGTTTCTAGCTGAGCTCCGGCAAGCCCGCGCCATCCCTAACGGCGCAGGGTCAGAGCAGGCAAGAGGGATGCTCTCTCTCCTGGGTTAATTAGAAGGGCCCTTCTCACCCACATCCCATGCTCAGAGACATTATATCTGTTGAAAATGACCCCCCCAAAAAAAGTACAACGATTTGCAGAGTTCACGCAGCCAAAAGTCTGTATTCAACAGCAAATCCCTGGATCAGAGCTTTCTTGGAATGTTAACATCATTATGAGTTTATCTTCCCCTCTCTTCCCTACTTTTTCTCTTCCTCCCTTCCTTCCCGGGGAAGAGGGAAGCAGGGAGTTTTCCGTAGGACCCGGATAGCTCTTTGCGTGTATTTGGGTACAGATGTCCCCCCATTGCTCTCACATGAGTGGGGTTTTGGAAGACACAGAGCTGGGCTGAGAGCGCCTCAGCCCCAAGGCGGTGTGTAAAGTGACTCCACTTGGAGATGAAATGTCTGAGCATATCTTTTTCTTTTTTCTTTTTTCTTTTTTCTTTTTTCTTTTTTCTTTTTTCTTTTTTCTTTTTTCTTTTTTCTTTTTTCTTTTTTCTTTTTTCTTTTTTCTTTTTTCTTTTTTCTTTTTTCTTTTTTCTTTTTTCTTTTTTCTTTTTTCTTTTTTCTTTTTTCTTTTTTCTTTTTTCTTTTTTCTTTTTTCTTTTTTCTTTTTTCTTTTTTCTTTTTTCTTTTTTCTTTTTTTTTTTCTTTTTTCTTTTTCGTTCCAACTGTATTGTTAGTTAATTGTAGCTTGACCTCCAGGAAGGTTTTTCACTGCTGGGAAGGTGGCCTAGGATACTGAATTCAGAGCCTGGGGTGGGAATGTGGCATTCATTGCATGAATTGTGCCAGCCCCACGCACAGAGCCCCGAGGAGCTGAGAGCCCGGCCAGCCAAAAAGGCAAAGGGAAACTGAGGAACAGAGCTGCTGGGAAGTACCCGAGGTGTCCCCGTGGCCACCCAGGGTGGGCCCTTGGCTTCCAACTCACGCAAGCCACAGCAGACCTGCTGTCCACCATCCCGTAGCAACACTACCATAGCCCCGCGCTCTCACCCTCCCTGGGATCTGCCCCATGGAACCCCCCATGGCTTTGCTGTTGGGTGGGGAAGGGGCCGGCTCCCAAACCAGCTGAGCTATCAAAGACCACCCGGCTGCTCCACGCACTCAGCCCTGCAACTTCTCCTCAGGAAACCTCAGCAGAGGTTCACACCTCCCTTGGAAGAAAGTTTAGAAACA
The DNA here is from genome assembly GCF_000708025.1 of Charadrius vociferus. Lineage (NCBI taxonomy): Eukaryota > Metazoa > Chordata > Aves > Charadriiformes > Charadriidae > Charadrius > Charadrius vociferus. The sequence continues at coordinate 34,698 of NW_009647010.1, read as the reverse complement.
TTCAAATCACACTCAGGTGAAAACAACTTCTCTTCCAGCTACAGCCGTCTTGGAATGGACTTGAGTTGAAGCTTTCTTGCTAAAGTTGGTTTAGACTGGACAAAGTCCTTGAAAAATGTAACTGTACTCAGAAGCTTTTCTGCATTCACAGGCAAATGGACTGGCTGACCTAAAAGGTCTTTTCCATCTCTAATTTCTGTGGTTGTGTGATTCATCCCTCTTCTTTGAAAGTGTTTCCTACATGAAACGTCTGGTAGAAGGAAAAAAATGATACTAAATAATCTTTTTTCATTTCCTCTCATCATTGTCAGAGATTATGAGAGGTGAGGGATCCGTCTGCTGTGACATTAGCCGAGCAATGGAACAGAAAAGGCAAACCAGGATTCAGCTTAGCAGCCAAGAAAGGAGCTATTCATGCAAGGTGGGGTAGGAGGAAGCATGCTGGAGACATCCTTTCCAGGAACGCAATCGTTCCTTATTTTCTCAGATCTTGAAAAAAATACTGAGCTGGAGAAAAACAAACATCTTATAAGAACAGAGGAGTGGCCACATCCTGAGCAAGGAAAGGACCTCGCTCAGACTGCTGTCCCCAGGAGGGACCAGGACCCATCACCTGGGAAGAGACATAGAGCAGGGCAAGCATACGTAGCAGTTCCCTGGGATGTTCTTGGGGGCCACCAGAGCCAGCTCTGGGTTCCATGTTCTTAACATCCTTCAAGGAATTTCTCTCCTTATGAGCTTGTCCAGTTTCCTCTTAATCCATTAAACTCCTGCAGCGCAGAGTTCTGCAGATAACTCATTGCAAGAGGTACAGTTTGTCTTAAATCTTGCTTCTACCACCTTCACCTGAGGGTATGAAGGGTGTTTTAGTTTCACGTTGTTCTGCTACTAGCTGCTTCATGTAGGAAATGCTATCAAAGGCATCACATAATCTCAGAAAGGAGACAAAAAACTCCTGAGGTTAGGCAAGCCATTCCCCTGGGAATGGAGAGGAGCATCTTTCCATCTCGAAGCAGCCCTGCATGAGGAGGGACTGGGAGTTACCCCAAAAGAGGGCACCGGAGAGGTCCCTTAGCTTGCAGCCACCAGTCTACTCCTCATCTCCCCAACCCTGCTCCTTGTCCCAGTTCCTGAGCCGCTTCCCCAGTCCCATACAACCACATGAAAGTGGCCCCATCCCCTCAGGCTCTGTGTCCACCACTGCGTCCCTCCACCCTCTGGATCTCTAAAGCCTCAGCGGTGAGGTTGTCTCTTCTGCCATGGCCATCAGGTGACTTTGGCTCATAGTTTTGCATCAACTCAAGACTGCGTATGAGGGACAAAGATAAGTAAATTATGTCTTTTTCTGGTTGGATGATGCCTCGCAAACCATCCCATTTGCTAATCCTTCATTTCCCACATGCTCAGCAGCACACGCAGGGTGACGTTGCTGGAAAACAGCCCCTTTCCACTAGTTTCTGCTTTAAAATTTGGGTGTGAAGTTGGATGCACGCTCCCATCAGGTAATTTCCAGTCCGGCTGCGGAGCCGATGTGTTTCAGCGGGGGCTCGTGCAGACAGCCTGGCACAGCGCTCGCAGCCACTAGTCTGATGGCGTCAGGATGGGAAGACAACGGGGGATGGAGCCGCTGTCCCCAAAATGAAGGGCGGGAGGGGGGGACGGACACACCGAAGGGACAAACCCATGTAGGAAGGGGAACTTCGCATCTGATCCCGGGTCATTTATCAGTGAGTTTTTGGCAGTGATTTGGTGATGAAAAGTGGTCTGAATGATAATGACCCACCTTCAGCTGTCACCCAGGAGGTGTTTATTTGAATAATTTTTGTGACCATAATATAGGACTTCCAGCTCTCTTTATTTCAACGATTTAGTGGATTTTCATTCTCTTTTTTCCTTTCATTTTCCATGAGCAAGACAAGTAACAGAAACCAAAGCCCTTCTACAACATCACTCCTTCCCTGCAAAATGCATTTATACAGATTTCTTTTTAAACAAAGACTAAAGGTTTTTGTTGTACGGTTACAGCCAGGGAATAACCCCAAATCTGTACGTTTGCCAGATGCCATTTCCACCCATAAGAAGTACCAATACTTTTTCAGATGACATTCCAGGACACTGAATTTTTTTCTCTTCTCCTACATAGTCACTACTTCAACAAAAAGGGAGAAAGCATTTTTTTCTGGTACGGGAGAAGTGGGAGAAGGGCGAACGCTCAAGAGGACCGAGTGGTGGGATGCTCGATCTGCACAAGCCCCGAAATAAAAAGATGCCCTTTTATGATTAATGAGGAGGGCGATAAAGCAAGCCAACAAATTTATGGAGAGAAACAGCAAACTTCTCCGTCGCTTAGGAGCTGGCTGCCTTTCGCAGGGGAGACTGCTGCTTAACCACGAGTCGCGGGGCAGGATGCAGAAATTACCGGGCGAGTCTCTATGGCTGGCGCTCCGTGGGAGGTCAGGCTACACGATCGTCGGGGTCCCTTCTGGCCCTAAAATCTATGAATCTATTGATGCTCTGAGGCTTAAAAAGCAGCAGCTGCTCCTATGCAGCACCTAGTTCTCATAAGCATTTGGAATAATGGATCCATATTGTGCCAATGCATACTAATGTTAATATACATTTGCAGCACACAATGTGATGGCTTTGGAGACACCCAGGTGTCAGATTGAATCAGTGTCAGTGACACACCGTACCAGGACTTCGCGGCAGGTCCCTGTTGGCTTCTCCAGCGGGAAGCTTTCCCTGCTTTGAAATTATTGTGTTTATCCCTTATATTTCTGGAGGGAGAAAAAAAAAAAAAGGAAAGAAATTGTACCAGGGCCACCGCAGGACTGGTGTCCGCAGTTTGCAGCCAGCCAAAGCATGGTTTCCACAGGGTTAGAGATGTGGATGTGAGGGAAAACAAAGAAAGATGCTGTCTGAGGAGTGCCCAAAGAGTTCAGAGGTGCAGCCTGCCGCGCTCTCTGTTAATCTCCTCTCATGCACCAGTGCAAAGAAATTAAGAGCCGGGGCCAAGGGCTGATCTCAGCTCCGTACACACAGTCCCTGCTGAAGTCCAGAGAAGTTGCACAAAGCATTCGCGAGCCGAAGACCTGAGCCTGCCTCTGCCGGATTTAATCCCCCCTGGCTTTCAAGGGCAGAATCAGGTTCGGATTCTGCAAAGAGAAAATGCCCTCTAATTGCTGCCCTGGGTTGGGATGGTGGGGGCGCAGGAGGAACGAACAGGTTCACACCTCCAACCTCCTTCGCTCGGCACCCACCAGCCACGCGTGTGAGCGTGCGTGGGTGTGCACGCGGACCGACGCACCCCGGGGCTGCCTGCGCAGGGCACGGAGTGCCAGAGAAAGATTTGCACCCCAGGCTTGACCTGTGTAGTTTGTGAGGGTGTGGGTATGTGTTGATACATGTGTGATACCTTCGCATTTCTATCTACACATATAGACACCTCGTCTCTTCGTAACAAGCAAGCCTGCGTCGGCCTCCTCTGTGTCCCCTGCCCAAATTCTCTTGTCAAGCTACGTGAGCCCACACGGGAAGCTGCCCAAAATATCGCTTGTTTACAGTGACGAAATAAAGCAGCACACCGCCCAGCAAGTCCTCACTTGCTTGAATGCTCGTTATTGCCTTAGCTAATCTGACAAATCAGCTCCGGTGCTGGGGACAAGGGCGTTTTGTCACCACCCAGGCGCTGCAAGGGTTAAGACCGTCCCTGCACACGGGGTGCCTGCCCTGGGAGTCACCTGCAACCAGGCCTGGGCGGATGGAGGTCTCCTGGGGAGCGCCTCTGCCCTGCAGCACATCTTCCAGGCTCCATCTCACACACTGGTTGAGGTGAGGAGCCCTTCCAAGGCTGGCCCTCGTCCATCCCTACCTCCGGCTGTGAGAAGCTGCTTCCAATGCAAAAACTAGAAAAGCTAAACCTATGTTCCCCCAAGCTGGTTTTTGCCCTGCTCCAAAAAAAAAAAAAAAGAAAATGGATCAGAAGCATTTAAAAAAAAAACCCCAACCCAACAAACTGAAAGAAGCCAACAGCTTCCCAAGCCCACAGGTACTCTGCTCCCCTTTAAACTCTCCACCTCACTTCATGACCCCACTTGGTACCCCACTGCCAGACCTCTTCTGGCTCTTGCACGCCTTGGGAAGCCCAAAATACCCAGGTACCTATGGGAGACCTCCTTGACCAGAGCAGGTGGGGCTGCTTTTGTGGTCCTAGTCATCGTTAAGAGAGGCGAGTTGTGTATTTCTAATGGAGACTTGTCAACAGAAGGAGGTAGGGATGGAGGAGAGGGGAAGGCAGGAGAAAGACAGACATGTGGCCACGTGCCCAGGTGACAGTGACACTCCAAGCACGCTCACCAGAACCGCACATTAGGCAGCTGATGAGGTTAGAGAGGTCCTACGTGCAGGCTCCCCCTTCCCTCAGACGATGGAGGTGTTTTCAGCACCTGCTCAGCGTGAGGTGCTTCTGCCCCTGGCTTCTCACCCAGGTTGCGAAATGGGCATTGGAGCGGTCTAGGCCACTCAGCTCCACTCCTGGCCCCAAGGCAACCCCAGGAAGGGTTCTCTCCTCAGGCCTGCACAGAGAGAAAAACCTCATCTCCTGGTATGAAAAGATGGGGCTGAGGGATAGTGTCAGCTCCCACGGAGCCTGGGGATGTCAGAGAAGGCAGGACCACCGAGAGGGGTGTTGCAGGGGGAATGTGCGTGTATGGGGGCTGGTTTTGTGTGTGCGCTTGTGCGTGTGTTAAGGCTGGCTGGTGTGTGCATGTTAACGTGTCGAAGGGGGGTGTTTCCGAGCCGTGGAGGTGTAGGGGAAGAGAGCCTGGGTGTGTGCGGGGAAGTGTGTGTGTGAGCAGGGAATGTGCACATACGTGGACGCGCATGAAGGAACAGCGGGAGGGAACGTGCAGGGTGGGTGATGTATGTGGGGAAAGGGGGTTGTGCAGGAGACGAGGCAGACAAAGAGCCATGCAAGTGGGCAGGAGCAGACCCCGGGCCCCTCACCGGCGTGTCGGGGCTGGGGGGAGCCAGGACACTCCCTGTCCAGGACTCCACGCAGGCAGTCCTGGGGGGGAGGTTCACTGTCCCGGGCGGATGCTGAGATGTGTGTGCATGCAAGGGCAGAAGCGTTTGTGCAAGAGGAGAGGTGGGACACGTCCGAGCGT
>NW_009647010.1:28646-29366 GCF_000708025.1 Charadrius vociferus | reverse complement strand
GGTGGGGGGGAGCTATGAGTGTCTGCTAATTATATCGTCGTGTTTGCAAAATCTCCAGCCTTTCTGGCAAATGCAGCTTTCTGTGGGAGGAGGGAGAGAAGTGGGAAAGGAGAGAAAAACGGAAAGAGAGAGATCGGTGTTGAATGCGTGTGGAATGAGAGGGGAAAACGAGAAATAAAGCAGCAAGAGGAACGGAAAGAAGGAAAGGAAAGGAAAGGAAAGGAAAGGAAAGGAAAGGAAAGGAAAGGAAAGGAAAGGAGAGGAAAGGAAAGGAAAGGAAAGGAAAGGAGAGGAAAGGAAAGGAAAGGAAAGGAAAGGAGAGGAAAGGAAAGGAAAGGAAAGGAAAGGAGAGGAAAGGAAAGGAAAGGAAAGGAAAGGAGAGGAAAGGAAAGGAAAGGAAAGGAAAGGAGAGGAAAGGAAAGGAAAGGAAAGGAAAGGAAAGGAAAGGAAAGGAAAGGAAAGGAAAGGAAAGGAAAGGAAAGGAAAGGAAAGGAAAGGAAAGGAAAGGAAAGGAAAGGAAAGGAAGATTGAGAAAGAGAAAAGGAGAAAAAAGGGGGGAGAGAAAAAGAGAAAAGGAGAGGGAAGGGAAAAAAGCACAAGAGAAGGAGAAAAACAGAAGGAAAAAAAAGAAAAACACAAGAAAAGGAGAAAACCAGAAGGAAAAAAAAAGGAGTAAAACGGGGGAAATAAAAAAAAAATATAAAGGAGAAAATCGGGGGA
>NW_009647010.1:24800-25371 GCF_000708025.1 Charadrius vociferus | reverse complement strand
GCTTCGCCGGGGCCGGCAGGGAGAACCGCGGAGCCCGGCCCCGCTCCTCCTCCGCGCTCCTCCGCGTTCCTCCGCGCTGCTTCCCGGCGTGACCAACTAAAAATAGTTGGAAATATCAACAAAGTCGGCGGCGGAGCATCCTAACAGATAGATAATTAATTACAAAACACAGGGGGAATATGCAAACCGCGTATTACAAATTCTACAGGGCTTAACTGATTGGAAACAGATTATTATCTTGTTTGTCTTTTGTCTGTTTCACTTATCCCTCTGCCGTCTGTTGTGTTGTAAGTTGATACACTTTATTCTTGAAAGGGGATTTTTTTTTTCCTTTTATGTATATATAGAGTAAATTCGGTCAGCATCTTGTATAAGCGACGCTGCTTCTCCGTGCGTTACCCTGTTAAAACACAATAGGTTTATTAGTCACATATAGGCGGATATTATGGGGCCTGAATTACCATCTGTTACCGTAGGGGAATGTGGCTGATGGGGGTGGGCTGGGGGGGAGCGTTCGCGTGGGGTGGGGGGTTTTATCCCTCCCCTTCCCCTTTGGCTTTATTTATTCCTT
>NW_009647010.1:22525-23434 GCF_000708025.1 Charadrius vociferus | reverse complement strand
CCCGAAATTTTCCCCCGGCTCTTCCCCGGGCAACAGCACCCCGGGGGAGGTTGGGCCGCGCGGCTCCGCATCGCTCCGCGGTTCCAAAATTCCCCGAAAAAAAGCCCGGCAAACTTGGGCAGAGCCACGGCGGGAGCGCGGCCGCTCTCGGCCGACGGTCCCCGTCCCTCTTCCTCTGTCTTCCTTCGCCTTTCTTGCTCATTTCTGTTCTTCTAAATTTACTGCTTTTTATTATTATTATTTCTTTCCTTCTCTCTTCCCTTTCTCCTTTCCTTCTCTCTTTGTTGTCTTTCTTTTCCCTCCTCGTTCTTGCTCGCTCGCTCAGGCGCTTTTCTTTCCCGCATTCTTTTCCCGTTTTCTTTCTTTTCCATTCTCGCCGTTACTTCTTTTTATTTCTTCCCTTCTCTTCCCTTTTCTCTTCCCTTCTTTTCCTTCTTTTTTCCCCTCGTCTTCCCTCTTGCCTTCTTTATTTTTATTTCTTTTTACTGTTGTTCATTTATTCCTTCTTTCTTTCATTCTTTTTCTTTCTCTTATTTTTTCTTCGTTTTTCTTTCGTATTTCATTCCGTCCTTCCTTCTTTCCTTCCTTTTTTTTGGTCTCATTTTTTGTCTCAATTAATTTCTTTTTCCTCGCTCTCTCCCTTTTTCTCTCCTTTCTCCCTCTTTTCCTTTTCCCTTCTTTCTTTTTTTTTTTCCTCAGCCGCTTTCTCTCTTTCCTTCTTTTACCTTTCTCGCTTTATTTCCTTTTTTTTCCTCTCTCCCTTTTCCTGTAGTCTCTTCTCTCTGTATTTTCTTTTTTCGATTCTCGTTCTTTCCACAAACACCCCTACAAGGCCACACACAAAACCGCCTCCACTTCCCCGCCGATGCCCTTGTGCTGCGGCGGGGGTGGGTTTGGGGCATGGGGCTG
>NW_009647010.1:18780-19524 GCF_000708025.1 Charadrius vociferus | reverse complement strand
CACCCACCGCTCCCTTTTCCCGTCTCTCCAGCCGTAATTTGCCCTTTTTCTCCCCGGGATTTTCAGGCCGGCGCCGGGCAGAGCCGAACCCCCCCCGCGTTCCCCACCCGGGAGGCCACCGGCTGAAACGAAATCCCCCCCGGCGGAGCGCGGAGGGGAACCCCCGCCGTCCTCCCCTCCCCTCCGATCCTTTTGGGGCCAAATCCTGTCGAGGATGCTCATGTGGGCGTGTGTGGGGACCCCCCAAACCCTCACCTGCGAATGGAGCTGCGCGGGGATGAAGGCTCTCCTCCTCCTCGCCCCAAAGGGATCGAATCGCCAGTTCCCCCCAAATCCTCCAGCGAGAGATGCTGGAGGATGCGGAGCTCCCGCGGTGGGATTTTGGGGAGCGGGGAGCGGTCTAAACTCCCCCGCCGCAACCCATCGCCGCCGGGGCTCCCAGCTCTCGCCTTTCTCCCCTTTTTCCAGGAGGTTTGGTACCAAATGCGCCGGCTGTTCCCAAGGGATCTCCCCCAGCGACCTCGTCCGGAAAGCCCGGAATAAAGTCTTTCACCTGAACTGTTTCACCTGCATGGTCTGCAACAAGCAGCTCTCCACGGGCGAGGAACTCTATATCATAGACGAAAACAAATTTGTTTGCAAAGAGGATTATTTGAACTCTCCCACTTTGAAGGAAAGCAGCCTCAACTCAGGTACGAGCGGCTCAGCCCGCCGCATCCCGGCTCGGGAAAAGCAGCCCCGCCC
>NW_009647010.1:15816-17197 GCF_000708025.1 Charadrius vociferus | reverse complement strand
CCCCCCACCCCCTCGCCCCACCGCAGCCCTTCCCCACCCCACAGCGTGATGTCACGGGGTTGGCCGGTGACATCATTCCCGCCGCAGACCAAGGTTCCTGCGACATCAGAGCTTCAGGGGGTGATTTCTTCCCCAAGAGCAGAGGCAGGGAAAGGACCCACCTGGGGAGGGGAGGAGAAGGGGTGCTGGTGGGACCCCATGTAGTTGAAGGTGGTGATGGTCTGCCCTAGGTGCTGGGAAAGGAGTTGGGGACACTTTGCCACAAACTGGGAAAACGGGGGCTGGCAAACTCCGTCCGTACCCCGCCGGCGTCATCCCAGGCCCAGCCCTGCGCCCACCCCACGCTCCCGTGGGTCAGTGGGGATCCCCCACCCTGTGCTTTAATACACCGTCCCCGTGGGAAGAGACGAAAAGCAGACCCGAAGCGTGAGCCGGCCGGGCTCCCCCGCTGCCTCAGCGGGAGGCCGAGCGGGATCCCCCAGCGTGCCCGGGAGATGGATGCTCCGGCCTTGCCAAAGCCATTGCGCTCTGCAGGCAGCCCCGCACTTCCATACCGGGCTGCCCCCGTGAAGAAAATCCCAGCGGAAATGTAGGGATTAATGGGCTTTAATAGAGGCATTAATAGGGGAGGACTCTCCGGCTTTGCCGGTAGCGGAGCTGTGAGAGTCCCCGCTCCCGGTACAGGGGAGGAGGAGAATTTCCCAGAGGAGCGTGATGTCCCCGAGAGACACAGGGGAGGAGTGGGGTAATAATCCAAACACCCACCAGGCCAGGGGAAAGGCGTGCGTGGGCTGAGGCCGTGCAGTTCGGGTGAGGCGATGCCCCGTAGCGAGGCAGCGGCATCGTCTTCCCCTTCCCTTTTATCTCCATCCTCACCGGCCGCCTTTTCTTCTGCCTCCCTGCCCGCCGCAGCGGGTGCTCATCTCCCCGCTCCCCGCTTGCCACCTACTTCTGCCACAATCTGGAGTTCCTCCCCCACCTTTTCCTTCCTTCTCTCCCCCCCCATAAGGGGGAAAAAAATTCTCCCTCCTCTATTTTCCACCTGCCCTCTGCCTTGTAGGGACGGACAGGCTGAGGATGCGCACAGGGGGATGCAGCCAGAGCCCCAGGATTTTAATAAGCAGTATTATTTGGGGTGTGGGTGTGTGTGTCCCATCCCCTTGTGCACATTTTGGGGCAATTGGCATCGGGATGAGAAAGGCGATCTCATTAAAAACCACCCAGAGATGGGAAACCCCATTCCCTCCCAGGCGGGTGCGAGATTCCCTTCCCTTTCCCCGGGGGGGATTGCCTGACCCAGGGGTGTCCCTGGTGTCCCCTCCATGGGTGATGACGCCGGCTTGGCCGTAGGTCTGGTTCCAGAACCGTCGGTCCAAGGAGC
>NW_009647010.1:13880-15115 GCF_000708025.1 Charadrius vociferus | reverse complement strand
TTTTCAAAGCCTCCCCTCCGACGAAGGGCTTTCCAGGCACCCCTTGCTGCCCTGCAGTTAGTTTCTAGATCCCTTCCAGGCTGCTAAACATAGACGTAATTTCCCCATTATATATTTTTGCATAATTTTATATATAAATATATATTCTCCCCATTATAAAGATATTTTCTCCATTCCTTTTAGATATATAATTTTCCCCCATTCCTTTTATATCTATATTTTCCCCCATTCCCTTTGTATATATTTCCCCCATTCCATTTATATATATTTTCCTCCATTCCCTTTATATATATTTTCCCCCATCCCCTTTTATATACATCTATTCCCCATCCCCTATATATATATGTATTCCCCATCCCCTTTATAGAAATCTTTTCCCCATCCTCTTTATATATATTTCCCCCATCCCCTTTACATATACTTTTTCCCATCCCCTTTACATATACTTTTCCCCATCCCCTTTATTTTTATATATATATCTCTATATATATATTTTTTCCCCCCATTAACTAAGCATTAAATTGAGCCCATCCTTCCTGCCCCTCTCTTTGCCCTCCTGTATGCCCTCCGTCCCTCCCGGCCAGGCAGGGAGAGGGGGATGAGCGCTGCAGCCCTTAGGGTGGGCTTATTTCTCCCTCTGGGCTCAAATTTGCAGCCAGCGCTTTGGCCCTGCACCCCAGGAGCCAGAAGAGCATTTCGGAGGGGACAGCCACACTGGTCCAGGTCCCACCTGTGCCCGAGGGGGAGGATAGGGTTGGCGTGTGGGGAACGGTGGGATTTTGGAAGGTTTTTGCCTCTGGGGAACCAGCTTCATCTTTTTCTCCCCCCTTCCCGCAGATTACCAAGGTGACTACTACGGACCGGGAGGCAACTATGACTTTTTCCCCCACGGGCCGCCCTCCCAAGCCCAGTCCCCAGCCGACTCCAGCTACCTTCAGAACTCAGGACCCGGCTCCACACCCCTGGGACCCTTGGAGCCCCCCTTAAGCGGACACCACTCCTCAGAAAACCAAAGGTACACGGATATGATCTCGCATCCCGACACCCCCAGCCCCGAGCCGGGGATGACCGGTTCGCTGCACCCCATCCCGGGGGAGGTCTTCAGCGGGGGGCCCAGCCCCCCTTTCTCCATGTCCAGCAATAGCGGCTACAGCGGGGCTCTCTCGCACCCCAACCCGGAGCTCAGCGAGGCGGCGGTGTGGTAGGCCTGGCGCGGGCACGCGTGCGCGTGTGGA
>NW_009647010.1:13375-13777 GCF_000708025.1 Charadrius vociferus | reverse complement strand
GGGTGTGGGTGGGCAACAAATGGTGCCCAGCCCTGAAGAACCCCCCCCACCACCACCCGCCGGCGTCGGGACCACCGCCTCTCGGACCAAAGCTGAACTCACCTGGACACAGGTCCCACCGCCCCGGCGGCACCTGGGGAGAGAGGGGGCTGGGGCAGAGCTCCCCCCTGCTAATTAGCATCCTTTTTAATTATCCCCTTCCACATCATGGGGCGGGGGGAAATGGGGAATAGCAGGAATAACCCCCACACACACACCCCTCAAACCCCTTCCCTGCCTTTGGTTTTGTTGTTCCCGGTTTATCCCCAAGGAGAAGGTGGGTTTGGACCTGGTTTTTGGTGATGGGTAGCAGGAGGGGGGATAGTGGGGGGGGGGGGTGGGAGGCCGGGCCCAGGGCGTCCC
>NW_009647010.1:12071-12459 GCF_000708025.1 Charadrius vociferus | reverse complement strand
GAAAAAAAAAAAAAACCAAACCAACAACAAACAACAAAAACCCCAATAACCAACCAACCAACAACAACAACAAAAAAGCCCCAACCCATAACAAAACCAACCCAAACCACCACAACAGCAGAAATTTAGCCTCAACGCCGAATCCCACCCCAACGTTTCCCGGAGGCTCCGCCAATTTAAGGATGTATTATAGTTTTTGCTTCTAGTTTCTTTATTTTGTATAAAGGAAAAACAAATAAAGTATGTTTTTGTGTTTACTGATTATTTATTGTACTTTAGTCATCGGAGGCTCCGAATTTTTCTATTTTGAAGGCGGGGAGAGGGTGGCGCCGGGGAGGGGGGGGGTGAGAGGATAGAAGAGGGGGGGGGCAGAAAAGGGAAAAAAAAA
>NW_009647010.1:10798-11993 GCF_000708025.1 Charadrius vociferus | reverse complement strand
TATAAACAAAAGAAATTACCTTCCCTCGCTGGCTTACGAGAGTCCCTCTCTCCTGACCTGAATTTTAAGTCCTGGCTTGGTTGTAGCGCAGAGCACCGATGATTTATGAAAAGCCAGCCACTTCTCTGCATATTTTCTCTGTTCAGCCAAGTGGTGGAATTTATCCTTCCTATACCATTACCGGCATTAATAATGGGGTGGTGAACGAGCCGGGCCAAACCCCAAGGGATCCCTCAGGCGGGAGCTGAGGCCGTCGCACAGACACCGGGCTCTCATCACCCACCGAGCAAAGCACTTTCTCCCCTTTTAGCAGGTGGGGAAACTGAGGCAGGGACCGCGTTTTTTTTGCTGCTGCTGCTCCCATCCAGGCTGGGGGGGGGGTATCAGCTAACGGGGGCTTTTCATAAGGACACGGCCTGTTGTTAAATACCATCCTCCCAGCATCATTCTGAGGATTAGAAACTGGAGAACAAGGTTGTTGGCTGGGTGAACACTGCCTGCTGTTATTATTATCATTATTATTTTTATTATTGTGAAACACCTGAGGGCTGTTGGCACGCTGCTGGGGCACCCCAGCCCCAGGACAGGACAGGCTGCAGGAGGCAATTTGGCTGATGCTGGCTGTCACCTCCCGCGCGGAGGGATGGAGGGGTCTGTGCTGGGGGATGGGGCTCAGGGGGGGCGGCCATCCGAGCAGGGATACCCCAATTCACCGGCCGGGGGCTTTGCCTGACCCCGCAAACACCCATCTGCCGCTGGGTGCTGGCGGAGGGACCTGACGGCTGGGGAAAGCACAGGGGCCGGACCCAGGCTGTGGGACACCGAGGTGGCCTTGCAGGGAGCAGCTGGGTTCAGCCCTGCGTTATCCCGGCCCTCAACCACACACAGCATCGGGGTCACCACTGCGCCGGGGTCAGGGTACAGCATCGCGACCAAAATGAGCATCCCCATCACAACCAACGTCCTGGTTGCAGCCGGGGTCAGGGTACAGCATCGCGACCAAAATGAGCATCCCCATCACAACCAACGTCCTGGTTGCAGCTGGGGTCAGGGTACAGCATCGCGACCAAAATGAGCATCCCCATCACAACCGACGTCCTGGTTGCAGCCGGGGTCAGGGTACAGCATCGCGACCAAAATGAGCATCCCCATCACAACCAACGTCCTGGTTGCAGCCGGGGTCAGGGTACAGCAT
>NW_009647010.1:8902-10762 GCF_000708025.1 Charadrius vociferus | reverse complement strand
GGCGACCAAGAGGGGGGTCCCCATGGCAGCCGGGGTCCCCATCACAGCTAGGTTTGGGGTCCCTGTCACCCCAGCAGTCCCAACAAGGCCCCCAGGGCTCACGCCTGCCTCCGGCTTCAGGGAGGCAGGGCCTCCCACCAGCTGAGGCCATGCCCACCCCCGGTGGGGTGTCCCCCGGTCAACCTGCACCCCCACGTCCCTGCCAGGGACATCCAAAGCTCAATCCCCGCTCCCCCCAAGCTGGCAAGGAGGGGACAAAGCTCCTTGTTGGGATGCCTGGAGAGCCACCCCAAACCCCGCAGTCACGTCCACATCTACCCCCAGCAATAACCCCTGTGGGACCGTGCTGAGGAAATCCCACCGCGAGGTCCCGGCTCCCCCCGGGCCCCGGCAGAGCAGCATCAGCCCCAGGAATAAACTGATTTTCAAAAGCTGTTCGGCAAACATCAATGCTATTTTTTTTTTCTAACCTTTTTCCCTTTTTTTTTTTTTTTTCCTTCCGGAAGGGGAAGGTCTGCAGAAGGTGGAAAGTAATCAGGTTTTGGACCTGGGATAAAAAATGGCTGGAGTAGGTTGGGCTGACTCCTTATAATTAATAGTGTGCCTCGTAATAGGATTCTCCAGCCTTCGGTGCTCCCTGGAAACACCTTTTTACATAAGATATTGCCCACGATGGAGCGGCAGAGTTTTGATTTATGGGGTTCGGGCCTCCAAGAAGCATCTGGGGGGTTGGCCTGGCCGGTGGGACACACTGGGGGTGAGAGGAGAAGGGGTGAAGGAAGGGAGGGTGTTTCTGTAGGGTTGGCAGCCGGGTCCCGGGGCAGGCGCCTGGGCAGGGGAAAGGGCTTTGTGGGGGATGTCTGTGGTCTGGGGGGGTCTGAGCTGGTCCTGGGGCTGAGCCCTCATCTGCTCCGAAGGAGAGGAGTTGGCTGAGAAGGGTTTTGGGGCAGGAAAGGGGTTGTCTCCCTGTCCCGAGATCACCAGGTGATGTTTGGGGCATGGATTCAGCTGGGGAACCGGGGAGCAGTCGGGATCGGGGACCCCCAGTGGGAGCGAGACCCTACATCACCCAGGGATGGGGGGAGAAGTGTCATCGGGGGCAGACGCAAAAAAACCCACGAGGTGCAATAACAAAAAGTTAAAAGCAAACACAGCACTGGAGAGCGGGAGTGGGGGAGAGCAGGAAAGCCTGGAGGAAAGGGGAGAACAGGAAAAAGAGCAGGATGGGGGGAAAAAAGGGGGATCACGGGGGCTGCGGGATGGGGTACACACACAGACAGAGGTGCGTGTCGGTGCACCTCGGAGCCCGTGGGTGTTAAACACAGGCGGGGAGCTCCGCCAATAAATCACTGCAACAAGCGGGTCTGCGTGTGGTGTTCTCTCCTGACCGCAGCCGGCGCGGCAGGAATGGGAGAAGATTGTAATAATTAATAATCATTAGAATAATAATGCATAAAGACAGTAGCAAAGTAATTAGTCAGAGAGGGAGCGCTTGCTAATTGAGGCGGGGAGCTGCAGTCCGAACAGCCTGGGGAAGAGCAGGGGAGGGGGGACCGAGGGGCGGGGGGACGCGGAGGAGGATGGTTCGGCACGTCCGAGGAGCAGAGGGGGACGTGTGTGCCCCAATCCCGCCATGGGACAGGGCCCTGCCTCCATCCCCGACTGCAGTGGGAGCCCTGGTCTCATCCGCCCCATGTGCCTCAGTTTCCCCATCCCTACATGGCTGCTGCTTGCTGGGACAGGGGCTGCGGGAGGAGTCCGGCACCGTGTCCGCCAGGCAGCGGGGCTTTATTTTGGTTATTTCGGAAGGAAAGCAAGCAGAGGGGGCCGGCAGGGCTCCGTCGCATTCCCCCACCTGGG
>NW_009647010.1:6433-7511 GCF_000708025.1 Charadrius vociferus | reverse complement strand
GCCGAGGTGGCGCCAGCCCTTCTTGGCAGCCTGAAAGGCGAGAGGGAAGAAGGAAAGGGGGTGGCTGTGTCCGTCCCCCACCCCCCCAATGGCCCGTAAAGGGCACGGGCAGCACCCTGCCCACGCTCACCTCCTGGCAGAAGTGGCCAATGCCCCGGATCTTGAAGGAGCCCGTGGGCTGGACGTTTTCCAGCTTCATGTAGACCTTGGTGCCCGCCGCCTTGGACAGGGGCAGGCTCTCCAGGACGGGCGAGACGATGTGGAAGGGTTTCTTGCCCGCACCGAGCTGGGCTGCCATGGCCCCGGCGATGGATGCTCTGCCAGGGACAGCTGGGTGTGGCACTGGCTGCTCCCCGCTGGGTCCTCCCCCTCCCACTGCCCACCCTGGGCTCCATACGGGGTGCAGGAGCCCCTCCAGGGGGATGGGGGTCTGCAGGGTCATACCTCAGTTCTGGCGGGTCCCATCAGCTTCACCAACAACCTAATAGGATTAAGGCTGGCAGATCTGGCCCTCAGCCTGTCGATCATTTGGAGCACAGACTTTCCCTCCCTCCATTTTTCCATAGTCCGTTGACTGCTCTGCTGTATGCATCGTCATCCTTCCATAAGCATGTAGGACTCTGAACTGGAACACTAGTTTTCCTCTGCCGCCATGCAAAACCAATACAAGTTATCCCACAAGCTTAGCATCAGCCCTTTCTGGGCACCTTATGGGATCCCACCTTGTTTCTGTCCATAGGTCTCAGCCATACAGAGGTTCTGGGCACGGCGTAAGCGTGCCGGCTTGGGGCAGAGCTCTGGCGCCTGCCCGGGAAGTCAGCAAGGGATTTTGCTGCTTCCACCCCTGTAATGCAGTTATGGCCAAATCCAGTGTTTGTGTCTACTCCCAAGGAGGAGGCAACATGATCCAGAGGGTAGGACTGGCCGGGAGTCAAGAGACATTTTGTTTCCTGGCTTTTTCATTGAGCTGCGGTGACTTTGTACAAGCCGCTTCCCCACAGTGTGCTTCGCTTACGCCTGGGCGACTGATACTTTCATCTGCTATTGCTTTTATTTTGGCCCTAGCGATGTGTTCTTT
>NW_009647010.1:4613-6027 GCF_000708025.1 Charadrius vociferus | reverse complement strand
GCGGTAGAGCGAGGGCAGCCTGCCTGCCCCAAATCCCCAGCGGGCAGCCGAGACATTCCCCATCACCTCTGAACGGAGCCGTTCCGCCATGTCCCCCCACCCCCTGGCAGCCCCGCAGGCGGCTGAGGGGTGGGACGGTCCCCGCACACCTCGTGCTGCCACCCCATGAGCATCCCCTGGAGATGGGGCCGCCCGGAGGGGCCCAGCCGCAGCCCGGCCAAGCCCCGAGGTCCCACAGCACCCAGGGACCCCCAGGCAGAGTTTCCCCCTTTCCTCCGGGATCGTTTCTTGTCACCCCGGCACTAGTGACACCCACCCAGGGAAGGGGTCCCCCCGGCACGTGCCCTACCTCTGCACAGAGGGGCTCTGTCGCCGGTGGGCGAGGAGGAGGAAGGTGGGATCTGGAGGAAGGTCCGTCGCTGGCTCCTTGCCCCGCAGCTGCAGCCGAGGAGAGCTCTGAAAGCAGAGGCCGCTTTGGCACAAGGTCAGTCCCGTCCTCCTCCTCCTCCGTCGTGGCTCCGTGGGGGTCCCAAGGGGGGGACCGCTGCACACGAGCTGGCACATGCACGACACAGCCAAATGGGGTGTACTGGGAACCCCCACCCGGCTCCCCCTGGCTCTGCCCTGCTGCCAGACGGACAGCAGTGAAACAGTCCCCAGAACACAGGATTTCAGTCCCCTGACCCAAACTGTGCTGCAAATCCCCCCTGAGAGCACCACTGGTGACAGGCACCAAGCAGGGCATGAGGTCCAAGGCAGCCCTGTCCCTGATGGAGCAGGCCTTTGGTGGCAAGGAATTAACTAACCCCCTGGTGCTTGCACCATCATTAGGCTTCAGAGTGAACAGCGCACAGCACGGGCAGGGTCAGCACAGAGGCACGGTGCCGCCTGCAGAGAGCAGGTGCCTCCGCACTGAGCCGTGCTGCTTTTGGGACATCAGGGACTGGAAATGCAGGGGGCGATGAGGATTTCTTGAGTGGGGAGCACCAAGGGAGGGGGGGGAGGAAGACAGACATGCTTTGACTCCCAGGGGGGCCCACGGAGCGATCCCCCATCCCATGGTGGGCAGAGGGGCTGCAAGCACTTCCCTGGGGACAGGAGAGGGACGGACCCTGGGGACCCTTGGTGGCAGGCGCGGAGGAAGGGGTGCAAGGACCCCCCTACACTGACAGGGAGGAGACCGGGGGACCCCCTTGGTGAAGGCACCGCGTTTCGGCTCAGCCCCGGGGTGCTCAAGGGTCCCTTCCTACCCCGCACCCTCCTCGGCTCCCTGTCCCGGGGTAGGCGATGCCAGGCTGTCCCCGAGTCATCCCCCCCTGGCCAGTGTCCCCGGGTGTCACGGCCTCAGCCAAGGGCCACGGCAGCTGGGGTGATACTTCACCCCTTCTGTTTGGTTTTCCGCTTTTAAGAAAAT
>NW_009647010.1:0-792 GCF_000708025.1 Charadrius vociferus | reverse complement strand
CTCCGGACATCCAGAAACCGGTCCCCATGCCTCCCCCCGCAAGCAGGACCCCAACCGCTGGGGTGACCCCCCCCCCCATCACCTCCGAGAAGGAGCTTACAGGAAGCCAAAGGGTGACAGGGTGAACCTGCCCCGGGGGAAGTCCAAGCGTCCATTGTAGCTGTCCTCCAGCCCCTTCAGCTGCAGCAGGGCCAGGCGCACCTGCGGGGACAGGGGACAGAGCTGGCACTCGGCTCCCGCAGGGAAGAGGGGCGAGGGACTTTGGGGGGGGACACGGCAGATTCAGTGGGTCCCGGTGCTGCTGCGGAGGCAGGAGGAGGTGCAGAGGGAAGTGTCACCGCCAATGGGACCGTGACTCAGCAGCCATGGCCAGGGTGGGGGGTGGGGGCTGAGCACCCCAACAGCGGCACGTGAGACTCCGGCAAGGAGAAGGTCACAGGTCACCTCTGCTCGCCCAGGGGAGGAGGATCCGCGGTGGCCACATCCCCGTCATCCTTCCTGGAGCCCGGCCAGGACCTTGGGCACTCCTCACTGCCCTGTCCCCTCCTCTTCATTAAAGCCCTAATTAGCCCAGGGGGACGTAGAGGGGGTTCACCCCGGGTGGGGGTACCCCAACCTCACCTGGTGCCAGTACTCGGGGTCCTCCCCCTTCCCCATCTGCTCCTCCATCCAGCCCAGGTTGGCCTCCAGGTAGCTCCGCAGCTTCTCGCAGTACTCGCTCTGGTACTTGAAGGGGCCGCAGTAGCCCACCATGGTGTTCATCCAGTGCATGTACATCAGCTGGGGGACAGG
>NW_009647009.1:99471-115875 GCF_000708025.1 Charadrius vociferus | reverse complement strand
CTAGATCAGCCACTTTCCAGGTCTACCTGTTGTAGGTACTGAAGGGCTACAGGGCCCTCCCCTGCTTCCTTACTTGGTTGAGGACGTTGCTCGACATATTTTGACAGTACCTATGTGCATATTTGAGACACAAACTTATGCTCTTTAAGGCATGTTAACACTTTATTTTTGTGTGAGAGGAAGTAGGAAGTATCATTGTGTATTTATTGAGTATGCATATATTTAATTTATTTTTTCTGGTCCAGGTTACCTTTGCATATTTGTCTTTCTTCACCCTTAGAGTATCTTTATTAAAGGTTGAGAAACAGAAATAACTAACTATGAATAACTTTCCTATTAAAAATGCTATTTATTCAATGTTACACATTTCTTCTAGACTAGCTAGAAAAAAAGCGGTATAATATTCTTTTTTCAGGTATTACCATGAGTAATTTGTTTGTTTAAAAGTAGGTAAGACTTTTCTCTAATATCAGTTATGAGTGACTACAGCAATACTGAACAAGTCTGTAGTATGCATATTTTGAATTTTTTACTTTCTGCAAAATAAAGTGCAGATTTGCTCACATAGATATTTATTTCTTTTTATAGCTAGGAGTCACCTTTCACTCTCTAGGCATGAATTGCATGTCCAAACTTGAACTTGTATTCTGACTTGCTGTCTCTTGGATTCCCTCTGTATCTAGTGCTATTGCAGTCAAAGTCCTAGCTGACAGTATGTGTCTTGTTTTCCCCTTTTCAATATAACATATAATGAATTATTGAATGACATTTAGTCATAATTTGTCTTTTGTAGAATTGTCTTTTCTAATACTGTAAAGGTAATCCCTAAATTCACAGGACCATGTACACAAGATATATTAGTTTATTCCCATTTTACATCTGGAATAGTTGCAGTACAGAAATGCCAAAGAATCATGCCTGGGTCAAAGGTCAAGTTCTCTCAGTAGAGGAATCTATAAATTCTACATCCAAGTTCTTTAAGTGCCTTGAGTAATCAAGATTCCCTTATTAATAGCACTGTCAGACTATTTATAGGAAATGGATCCACAGGAATGGTAAGATGTAAAACATTTCTAAATATATCTAGTCAAATCAAATGACAATTATGTCGTTAGTTAAGTTTGCCAGACAATGTTTTGCCAAAGATGGTTTGCCAAAATATATTTTGACTGAAGGAAAAGGAAACATCCAGAGCATCTGCATACCGGACTCTATAAAAGTCTCTTTGGACTGCTGTGCCCAGTCTTGACAGAAAATTTCAAGGTAAGTGTATGGCTCCTGTGAACTTCTGGGCTAAGCATATACCTTTTTATTCCATTTAAGTCCTATAAGCGTTGGGTATCCATTTCTATCAGGGACTGTCTCTCTCATGAGTGATTTTATTCCAGGTTTGAAAGCAACATCTTTTCCTTCATCTTATATATTAGCTCTGGATATGTGTGCAACACAAAATGAGTTGGTATGTTTTCAGACAGCAGTGACTCACTCTGCCACCAGAATTAAAAAAAAACAAAACAAAAAAACCCAATTTTTAAGGAAAAGGAACTAATCCAACAGTTTAAGATTTCTAGAAAGCAGAACAGGCAATAGAGACATTTATATCTGTCATAATGCAAGATGAATTGTCCATAGCAAGGAAATTTTCCAGTGAAAACCCAATATTTCCTATGAATCAAGCAAGTCTTTTGGAAACTCTTGGGTAGAATTTAAAAAAATAATCAGAGACTTATTTAATATTAAATTTCTACTATGGCAACTTCAAAATTCACTAGAGTCCACAAAGTTGAAGTAATACTGCTAAACTGTACTACAACACTGCAACGCCAAAGGACTGTTCTATACTTTGTTACATAGCTAGATGTACAATGGACAAATTTCAGAGAAGCATACAAGTATTTTCAGCCAAAACTGGGAAGTTTAAATCCAAATTTTGACTTGCTTATACCTACTTAAATATTTGAAGAGATCAAAGTGCAAGAGATTTCCTCTCTTCCACATAAAGCTGCTCACTCACTGACTCAACATATCTTCTTTCCTACAGAGTACTCTGCTGACTGTGCCTCCTGTATAAGTGCAACCATGACTTCTCCAGATGCTGAGATGGCTGCCTTTGGGGAGGCAGCTCCTTACCTCCGAAAATCAGAGAAGGAAAGAATCGAGGCCCAGAACAAGCCATTTGATGCCAAGTCATCCGTCTTTGTGGTACATCCTAAGGAATCCTTTGTGAAAGGGACAATCCAGAGCAAAGAATCTGGGAAGGTCACTGTCAAGACTGAAGGTGGAGAGGTGAGTGAAAACCAAGGCTTAAAAACTGTATGTAATTCCCACTCTCAGCTCTTAGCTGACATATATGCATCTCCTTCTTCATCTGACAGACCCTGACCGTGAAGGAAGATCAAATCTTCTCCATGAACCCTCCCAAGTATGATAAAATCGAGGACATGGCCATGATGACCCACCTCCACGAACCCGCTGTGCTGTACAACCTCAAAGAGCGTTATGCAGCCTGGATGATCTACGTAAGTACCAGCAGCAGTCTTCCTTTGGGTAGTGAGGAGGACCTGCTCTGCCAGGCTAAGTGGAAGCCAACGTGGTGTCTCCCTTCCTCGCAGACCTACTCGGGTCTCTTCTGCGTCACTGTCAACCCCTACAAGTGGCTGCCGGTGTACAACCCGGAGGTGGTGTTGGCCTACCGAGGCAAGAAGCGCCAGGAGGCCCCTCCACACATCTTCTCCATCTCTGACAATGCCTATCAGTTCATGCTAACTGGTGAGACAATGGCAGCATCTTCATGGCAATATAACATTTGTGTTCTTTTTAAAAAAATATGTGTATGTGTAGAGATGTAAACTTCAACATGAGGCTTTAATTAATTATTTTAACAGTTGTTGATATTGTGCATGAGACACAGTTCTGTCCTACTGATTTTTGAAACTCTAACTGATAGCATGCAGATAAGAGCATTGAAAAAGCTACAGTGAAGAATAATTAATAGGATGAATTGTGACAGGTGAAACAAAAATTCTCCCCTACCTATGACTGAGATCTGATTTGCTCAAAATCTGACAGAAAATATTAATATAGCTCTGAACTAATTCAATTGTTCAATGTCTCCCTAAACTGTATTGTAGGTTAATTTCTAAGTGTTTGGGCTTCATGAAGACATTGTTTGAAAAAGAAAATGATCTGATTTCAAGTATTATTCTGATATTTACAACTTCTTGGAAAAGAATAAGATACAGAATCCCAGCAAAGTTGCACCCTGTGGAAGCAATGATAAATGCTTTCAAATTAGCTCTTAGTTAATACTCTGGTATTATGGATTTGCCTCTTAGGCGTGAAAGTTACTTGACCAGAAAGGACTAGAATTCTCTGCACCAAAACTGCAATATGCAGAGGGGAATCAATAATTTGATGGCTATACATCTACAGTTGTTTCATGATTCCACAAGGACATTACTGAACATCACAGAGTGATAATGCTGACTCTTAAAAAGAGTCCCTGAATATCGAATAAAAATAGAACGATGATTTGAATGTGTTTTTTTTTTTTTTCTCCTTTTCCACTTCCACATTTAAAACTGGAGCAGGTTCATGGACAACAAGTAGTGTAGCATTTTTTTTCACATTTGCTTTCTTCTTTCTTCCTTCTCTTAGTTAGTGCCTTTAGAAACAGACTTATAAAGACAAAAATAAACAAAAAAATGAGCAGAAACAATCTGAAAAAAAAAAAAAACCAAAGCAAGAGAACTCCCACGCTCTTTCCCACCACAGAAAGAATTTGTTCCTTTGAATTCACTGGTGAAAAAGAAAATTAAGAAAAGGAGGGAAAAAAAGATCTTTTTTAAACATTCCCAACATTGATTAAAACTCTACACTTCTACAAATGAGTTAGGTAAGCGGGACATCAAAATGCTTTCGACCTATACAGTTAGTGGCTACAACCCCTTGCTATTTAGAGATGAGACCTAATTAATCAAACTTCTCAAAGGCTACTTTGTTAAAGGGAAACAGGTATAAACTGATCTCAGAGTCTCAAATTGTTTGAGGACTCACTGATGTATAAGCAGTTAGTTATACTTGCTGGGACCTTAAAAAGGTACACAAGAAATTGGTATTTTTCTCTGTGGATTCTATAGGGAGTTCCTTCATACCAAAGCCGTCCAATGTCTGTAACAGACTTCTCTGAGGAAGATAATCCTACAGACTTCTTGAAGTCACTGGAAATTAATAGGTGTTCGTGCATCTGTATTCATTTCATACAGAGACTGACAAGAGAAATAGATTAGAATAGTGAGAAATGTCCTATCTCAACAATTGAAAAGGGAGTTTAAATGGATACCTCAGAAGTAAAAAAAACATTGAAGAAACCCAAATTTTGATAACTCCAGCCCTCTCCATGTAATACATAGGCTCTCTAAAAGTACTGTTGTATTATCACATCCATTGAATTCCTTACTACTCAAGAATGCCATTAGCAGCATCTCTGTTTCTGCCTCTCTCACAGATCGCGAGAACCAGTCGATCCTGATCACGTATGTACACCCCCTGCTTGGGTCCCTGCGGGGCTGCCCAATGCCAGGGGACCTCCTGCCTGACCACACGCTCTCTGCTTCTCTCTTTGGCTTGACAGCGGAGAATCCGGTGCAGGGAAGACTGTGAACACAAAGCGTGTCATCCAGTACTTTGCAACAATTGCAGCGAGCGGGGAGAAGAAGAAGGAAGACCAGCCTGGCAAAATGCAGGTGAGTCAGGAAGAACAGACTGGACGTTTCACATGAAATTACCATATCAACTAAACACTGTAACTGAATACTTTTCAGCCTGTAGGGAACACTTGAGGATGAAACCAATAATTAACAGATGCTGGCTTGAATCAAGGCTTTCCTCTGTTCCTCACGTGATTTTTGGAAAGGGTAACCAGCAATAATTATCATCCTGCAGGGAACGCTTGAGGATCAAATCATCAGCGCCAACCCACTGCTGGAGGCCTTTGGAAACGCCAAGACCGTGAGGAACGACAACTCCTCACGCTTTGTAAGTTGTTGCTTTGGACAAAATCCCACCTCATTATAGCAGTAGCGATGGGCTAATATCTCCCTCTCTTTACAAGATAAATGATGCCCCAGCAGTATTCCACATAAAGGAGATGCCAAAAGAACCCATCCAGGCTGAAATGCTGCTTCTTCTCCTTAACAGGGCAAATTCATCAGAATCCACTTTGGGGCCACAGGCAAACTGGCTTCTGCTGACATTGAAACTTGTAAGAGACTCTCCAGGCCTGTTCCCACTCCTTCCTAAATTCCCACCTCCATGTACGTCCCTGTGACTACCTCTTTCTACCTTCCATGACAGATCTGCTGGAGAAGTCCAGAGTCACTTTCCAGCTCAAGGCAGAAAGAAGCTACCACATATTTTACCAGATCATGTCTAATAAGAAGCCAGAGTTAATTGGTAGGAAAGATCATTATGTCTTTTTGAGGATGATAGATGAGCAACAGTTCCCTCTGTTACCTGGATGGCAAAACTAAGCCTGTGCCTTGTCTCTTCCTGCTTTCAGACATGCTCCTCATTACCACCAATCCTTTTGATTTCCACTATGTGAGTCAAGGTGAGGTCACTGTTCCCAGCATTGATGACCAGGAGGAGCTCATGGCTACAGATGTAAGTACTATAGAGAAATTTTTTTCAATGAGATTGTTTAAGGTTGTTGGGTAATGTTTTTACTCCATTGCTTTGACTGCAGAGTGCCATTGACATCCTGGGCTTTTCTGCTGATGAAAAAACAGCCATCTACAAGCTGACCGGGGCTGTCATGCACTACGGGAACCTGAAGTTCAAGCAGAAACAACGAGAGGAGCAGGCAGAGCCCGATGGCACAGAAGGTATCAGCAAATTCATCAACTAACATGTTCAAAGAACTGCTCTGTTTGCAGAGATGGTATGTTAGCAACCAAAGATAGGCCTTTGCTGGCCTGAGTCACCACAGAAAACACTGACGAAAAGCATCTTTGCTCATTGTCTAACTGCAGAGGTGCTTCCCTGATCATGGAAAATACCATTACTTTATCTAAAGGATGCTCCCAAAACACACACAGCCTGAAAGGGGGAACTTCAACTTCAACACAGCATATCTCTCTCTCTCTAAACCTTCAACCACCGTCACCATTATATGTTTTTGTGAAATAAATCCTGCTTTCTTTGCTTTCTTTGCGATGCAGAAATTCACTTCCCACAGAAAAGGAATCTGCTGCATGTATGCCTCATCTACTCCCAGAGGCCTTTGGGTTTCTTCTGGGAACTTCCAGATACAAGCTATTCCTATCCAAGCCATGTTTGTTCTTGCTGTTAAAGAAGGCCATCATTAGCTTCCAGAATTTACATTCCTCCCCAGACCTTCTGTACGAGACCAGACCAATGCTTTTCCGTTTCTAGAACATGAACAGCAGAGTTGTTCATACTGAGCAAATTCTAGCCATTGTCCAAAGATAAATGCTTCTCTCTCTCTCTGCCCCTCCATAGTGGCTGACAAGGCTGCCTACCTGATGGGCCTGAACTCAGCTGAATTGCTCAAAGCCCTGTGTTATCCCCGAGTCAAGGTTGGGAATGAATACGTGACCAAAGGTCAAAATGTGTCACAGGTAAAATCTGGAGGTGGAAAATACATGGCTTGAAAAAATGTTTGAGGATTCTTCTTTGACCCCAGGAGGTACCTTTGGTCCTTTCTTCTCTGCTTTAGGTGAACAATGCCGTTGGTGCTCTGGCAAAGGCTGTCTATGAGAAGATGTTCCTGTGGATGGTTGTTCGCATCAACCAACAGCTGGATACCAAGCAACCCAGACAGTACTTCATTGGTGTCCTGGACATTGCTGGCTTTGAGATCTTTGATGTAAGGAACAAGGATTGGGTACCATAGTCAGGGGAGGGCCAGGGACGGGTTATGTGGACCCAAAGACACACTTCTTTTTAAGAAGATTCAGAAGTTTATCCTCCTCATCTGCAGTTCTCTAGAAAACCCTCCCTCCTCTCTGTCACTGTAGCACCTTCAAATGTCCTTACTAACAAATGTTGTCAACAGGTAGAAGAAAGCTCTGCTTTCTGACAAATGGTCCCAGAGGCCCTTGAGCTTGAAAGCTCCCAGGCTTTGCAAAGAGACAGCTCTAGGACTAAGGCTTACACAGATATGGGCCAAATGTGTGGATGCTCTTGGAAGAGCCATGAAAGAGTAGTGCTACACAAAATGTCACAGCATGTGAATGCAGTGATGATGCTAGGAGTTCTGTGTCAGAGCAGAGAAACCCCCGGACTGCTGATCTGAGTGCAGAGAAATTTCTGAGTGCGACACTGAGGAGGCGTCCACCCTCTGCGAAGTCAAAGAGCTGAGACACCAACACTATGCTGCAGCTAAGGTTACTGAAGGATTTGCTTTTGAGTAGCACAGTAAAAAAGAAATGTTATTTTTAGCTTGATTTCAAAATCAATGAAAATAATAACAATAATAAAACCCTTTGAGGACAGTAATTTTTACACTGGAAGTCCTGGTAAGGAAGCACACACTGCTACAGCATGGTTAGGAGTGGTGTTTCAGCTGGGGAACTTCCAACAGCACTAGGAGAATGCTAGCAAAACGCTGTGCTGTTGGGCACACCTTGAGAACTTGTGCACCTCTCCTTGCTTTGGGCAGTTCAACAGCTTTGAGCAGCTCTGCATCAACTTCACCAATGAGAAACTGCAACAGTTCTTCAACCACCACATGTTCGTGCTGGAGCAGGAGGAGTACAAGAAAGAAGGCATTGAATGGGAGTTCATTGACTTTGGGATGGACCTGGCTGCCTGCATTGAGCTCATTGAGAAGGTACCTTTTCCGTACAAGCGTACAATGTATTTTGGAATTCTGTGATGTTTCTCAGCCACATTCAGCTCAGAGAGAACTGATGGCCATACATTCGGTGTCAGTTAAACAAAATATTTTGCATTGAAATTTATTTTAGTCTGGGGAAGAGAAACTGAGAAATGCAAATCTGTGTCATCAATCCTGCATTACCTGGTCTTCAAGCATGGTAAAGGTAGCCTGGACTCCCCCCAACAGACTTCTTGAAAAAAAAACTGGAGTCAGTCTCCTTTCCTTTTTCCTCTGAAGACTCCAATCAGAACTCCACACGCAAATCTGGGAAATAAATATTTTCTCACCTGACTTCTCAAAATAACTAGGCCTCTTGTAGCTATTTTCCCAATTGTTTTTCTGTTTACCACTTCTCCCTCCAATGCTGTTCCCAATTCTAACCTGAACCAGACAGACGTTCTTACCAGTTCTGTGAAGACAGGCTGCAGGAAGGTCAGGGAAGGCAGAAGTAAGCTGCCTGGCTGAGAACAACTCCTGACAAACTTAGGCCCTATCCAGGCTGAGACGCTACCAGCAACACATGGCTACCTTTGATGTTCATAGCACATGCTTCACATCATTATCATCTTTCTGTCACTTCTTGTGGTACCTTCCAGCCCATGGGCATCTTCTCCATCCTGGAAGAGGAGTGCATGTTCCCCAAGGCAACGGACACCTCTTTCAAGAATAAGCTCTACGACCAGCATCTGGGAAAGTCCAACAACTTCCAGAAGCCCAAGCCTGCCAAAGGCAAGGTTGAGGCCCACTTCTCCCTGGTGCACTATGCTGGCACGGTGGACTACAACATCACTGGCTGGCTGGAGAAGAACAAGGACCCCCTGAATGAAACTGTCATTGGGTTGTACCAGAAATCATCTGTGAAGACACTGGCCTTACTCTTTGCCAGCTATGGTGGGGAAGCAGGTAAGTTCTGTAAAATCCATTTCCATGTGTTCATATGGTACAAAGGGGAATCTCAAGGGCAATGTTAAAGGCATCTTCTCATTTTCTTCAATGTTGCAGAGGCTGCTGGTGGTGGTGGCAAGAAGGGTGGCAAGAAGAAGGGTTCTTCATTCCAGACTGTCTCTGCTCTTTTCCGAGTAAGCACTCAATTCATTATCTCTGTGAAGTTGCAAAGTAATTTTATTCTGAATCTTCAAGGTCTGTTTCAGTTTTGGTCATAGGTGGTTTTATCCTTGAGAATCCTTTCCTTGCCATCCTTGGAATATACAGAAAAACTTCCTCAGAACACCACAAAATCTCTACCTGCATGGTCTTCCTTTTACTTCAGGAGACAGAATGATACTGTCAGATTGCTGGAACTCCTTTAGGCAACCGTCTTAGACGTTTTTTCGAACAAGCTGTCTATTTATATTGCATTTTTATTTTTTGGTGGTTTCTTTCCCCTGCCTTAATTTTGCTATTACTTTCTCTGAATATTCCACAAAAATCTCGAAAGGGTGAAGTTTACCTACTTAGACTGAAAGTGAATAACAAATCAGCTGAACTTCCTTAAAATTTTGTCTGGAGACTTCAGAGATATTTTCCATACCTGTTTTACATATCTATGAAGATTTTCAGTTTAGACGCATTGTAGAATTTCAAAATATTAGTTTAAACATCGAAAGCAAAACAATTACCTTGAGATTGTAAGCTTGCAAGGCAATGGTTTCATTTCAATGGGGAAAGAGAAAAAGTATTAAATTACATCAGTTTAATGAATTTTCAGGTCAGCTTTCAGTTATGTTTTCAAGGCTGAGGTGGAGATATTTAGGGAGATTGAGTTACTACTAAAAAACTCAATTTGTATGGGCTGTACAAATATTCCTTCCATTTAAAAAGAACTTAGCTCACAAATCAGATGCTAATCACACTTATGCAAGAGTACCTGTCATCCACTTAAAATGCCTAACTAAATACCTACCAAATACCAAGAAATACCAGCTGGAAGGAAAGCTGAGAAATGGCAGCTATTTATTTGTATAGGGAGATCTAGGAAAAGTAATACTAACCGTTATTCTACAAAACAACTTCAAATATCTGGGGGCCTTTAGTTTCCAAGTTTCCCTTTGGGAGCTCTGTAAGATGTTTTAGAGAAGACAGGTTTGCATCCTGAAACACTCAGTTTGATACATCCACTGTTAAGGTCCCAGTGCTTATGCTTAATAATACAAACTTCATTTCATGATCTCACAGGAGAATTTAAACAAGCTGATGGCAAATCTACGCAGCACTCACCCCCATTTTGTACGATGCATCATCCCAAATGAGACAAAAACACCTGGTAAGGGGATCCAATAGGTGGAAAACTTGAGCAGCAGAAGCTCTTCTCCTGAGTGTCAAAGATTTGGGTGGTCCCTAATGGTGGTGTTTGTTAGGTGCCATGGAGCATGAGCTGGTGCTGCATCAGCTGCGCTGTAACGGTGTGCTGGAAGGGATCCGAATTTGCAGGAAAGGGTTCCCCAGCAGAGTCCTGTATGCTGACTTCAAACAAAGGTAAGAGTGTCACACCTTTCTGTCCTTTCAGACCAAGCTGAAGAGCCCAAGTATCATAAAATACTTGAAACACTATACTTTAAATTGGTAATGAGCAGTAATACAGAAAAGTTTCACCATCAGTACATGATGATATGACGCTGCTGAGATCAGGATTCTCTTGCACTTGGAGTTAATAGTAAAAACACTCTCCATATCCTGTTCTGACAGGATGAACTGTCTCCAGGCATGAAATTGCTTCAGTGACACAGTCTGAGAAGGCTGTGGGGTTCAATGATAGTGGTGTTTTTGGTGGTGGGGACTTCTTCATGTTCTGTTTTCTTCTGCAGGTACCGAGTGCTTAATGCAAGTGCTATCCCAGAGGGACAGTTCATGGACAGCAAGAAGGCTTCAGAAAAGCTCCTTGGGTCCATTGATGTGGACCACACCCAATACAGATTTGGTCACACCAAGGTAGAAACAAGACCTATGTTAAAATTTTGTCAGGGGGTGGTAAGGGTGGGCCGCTTTGTCAGGGGCAGGGAGCACAGCACAAGAACAGAGCTGGCAGGGTAGGGGCCTCAATCAGCAGGTGCCCAGCTCCAGAGTATCCAAGCAATGCCAGTGGGGAGGACCCAGGAACGGTAGTCAGATACAACCAAGAGTCCAGATCATCAGGCAGGTTTATGACAATAAGGAAGGTCTGAGGTGAAGAAATAAAGCCTCGGTTTTCGAGATTGGTCAGGGTCACATATAGCTAGGCTAAAAAGGCCCAGGCACTTTTCATTAATTCCTGGACAGATACACAGCAAAGAGATTGGTCTAATAGCAAGCCAGGAAGAAAGACCGCAGGTGATAGAAGAGCTCACTGGGGTCCATCACAAGGCACAGGTATGGCTGAAGCTGTGGCTGAACTGGAAGCCAGAACATACCACATAGCTCAGACAGTGACTGAATGCTTACGGCTGAGCTTATAGGAAGCTCATGGGCCTTGGACAGAGGGTTTTTGAGTGGGCCGAAGGTGAGATTGGTCATGGCCATTAAAATCTACTTCAGGATCCTGAAAGATTATGTGCCTCTATTCTGTACTATCTGACAAAGACATGCTGCAACACTTCCTTTCTAAAGGTATTCTTCAAAGCTGGACTGCTGGGACTGCTGGAGGAGATGAGAGATGACAAGCTAGCAGAAATCATCACTCGAACACAAGCCAGGTGCAGGGGTTTCCTGATGAGAGTAGAGTATCGGAGAATGGTGGAGAGGAGGTAGACATTTCTTATATTTAGTTTGCTGCCATGGTACTTGACTAATGAAGCTTCATTTCATCACACTGAAGCTATGCAATAGCCATGGGAATTGAATTTCAGGGACTCAATCTTCTGTATCCAGTACAATGTTCGTGCATTCATGAATGTCAAGCACTGGCCCTGGATGAAGCTGTTCTTCAAGATCAAGCCCTTGCTGAAAAGTGCAGAATCTGAGAAGGAGATGGCCAACATGAAGGAAGAGTTTGAGAAAACCAAGGAAGAGCTTGCAAAGTCTGAGGCCAAGAGGAAGGAGCTGGAGGAGAAAATGGTGACCTTGCTGCAGGAGAAAAACGATCTGCAGCTGCAAGTGCAGGCTGTGAGTATCACTCTTCATTTGTCCCTGGAAAAAGAATGATAATCAGTCAGAATGCTTCTTACCCTCAGCAGAGACATGCAGGAAGCTGACTAACGTGCAGTAGGAAACAGTCTACATCACACGCTCTAACGTTGAGTAAACAGGCACTGGCAGGGGCATGCTGAGGAAAGAGCCCCATAACACGAGCCAACCTGTAATCCACAGCAGAGCTCTGAACTGGAAGGGAAGTATCTCCATCTACTCAGCTCTCAGAGCAGTGTATGGGTCTAACAGAGTAAAGGCAAACCTGAGAAGGACTCCCTTTTCCTACTTGCAGCTACACCAGAAGGCCTTGATTACTTTCAGAAACACAGCTACTTCCCATTCCAACTCAATTAGGAAAAGGCACTTTCTTAGCAACAAATGAAGTGATCAAAAAGTTAGCACTGGAAATGCTAGGCATGGCCTGGAAAGAAGGCACAGAAGTAGCTGACAGGAAAGGCAAGAACCCTATTGGTCTTGCACCAATTTTAATGCAGTTAGAAAAGTGCTTCCTTTCTCAAATAAATTATTCTCCAAAAAAAGGAAGAGCCTGTACTTCCCAAATAATATAAGGTTCTCAATCAGACAACTAAAAAGAAAAAGGTACAAAATATTTTTTCTGTCAGGAAAAAAGACTCCAAGGCCTTGCTCCTGCAGAATGTAGTAATTGAAGTGACCCCTGTTCTGCCATGCTGTGTGTGCATGAAGTATTCTCCTAGCTGCCCTCTCTGTGAAGCATTTTGAAGAGACACAGAAAATTTGGAATCAATGCTGATTCCGGATGAACAGGTTTCCCAGTAGACACCTGGGAAGAGCTTCCAGTTCTGGAGTGGAAGGCCAGGTTCATCCCCCATTTTAACACATGCCTACTCAGTGATAGAAAGGACAGGGCGGCAAATCTTCAGAGCATTACAACCCGCGAAAACCTGTGTCTCCCCACCAGGAAGCAGACAGCTTGGCTGATGCTGAGGAAAGGTGTGACCAGCTCATCAAAACCAAAATCCAGCTGGAAGCCAAAATTAAGGAGGTGACTGAAAGGGCTGAGGATGAGGAGGAGATTAACGCTGAGCTGACAGCCAAGAAGAGGAAACTGGAGGACGAATGTTCAGAGCTGAAGAAAGATATTGATGACCTTGAGTTAACACTGGCCAAGGTTGAGAAGGAAAAACACGCCACTGAAAACAAGGTACACACACCGGGAGTCACACAGAGGGTGAAGGGACAGATGGCTCCCACATCAGCCTGGTATCCTCAGAACCAAGGTTGGTTTGGAACATACCAGGAGGAACACAGCGGGGCAGCTAGGGAGCCCAAACTAAAAAGAAGCTCCTGGCTAAGCACTGCAAAGTGAAAAGGTCACTGTGCTAGCAGGCAAGTCTTCTGCAATGACTTTTTGCACTTTCTTACAATCCACAGGTGAAAAACCTCACAGAGGAGATGGCAAACCTGGACGAGACCATCGCCAAGCTGACAAAAGAGAAGAAAGCCCTCCAAGAGGCCCATCAGCAGACACTGGATGACCTGCAGGTAGAAGAGGACAAAGTCAATACGCTGACCAAAGCCAAGACCAAGCTGGAGCAGCAAGTGGATGATGTAAGCCCACAGACATACAGCAAGAAGAGGACAGGTGTGGAGTTAGACCTGACTGGTGGAGCACTGATGGTCTTGTTGTGTTTAGCTGGAAGGGTCCCTGGAGCAGGAGAAGAAACTGCGCATGGACCTTGAGAGAGCTAAGAGGAAACTCGAAGGAGACCTGAAGCTGGCCCATGACAGCATAATGGATTTGGAAAATGATAAGCAGCAGCTGGATGAGAAACTGAAGAAGTAAGTGGGGCTGTTGGGCACCTGAGTGCTGGGCTGGTGCACTTGTCTTTTCTCTGTGAGCTCTAACGCCTTTTGCTTTGCCCAAAGGAAAGACTTTGAAATCAGCCAGATCCAGAGCAAAATCGAGGATGAGCAAGCCCTGGGCATGCAATTACAGAAGAAGATCAAGGAGCTGCAGGCAAGTCTCTGTCCCTTCCCCTCTCTCACCCAGACACAGTTCAGGAAGGAGGAGGACATGGGTGTGAAGGGTCCCTAATGTTCCCCAGGCGCGTATTGAGGAACTGGAGGAGGAAATTGAGGCAGAGCGAACCTCTCGGGCAAAAGCAGAGAAGCATCGGGCTGACCTCTCAAGGGAGCTCGAGGAGATCAGCGAGCGCCTGGAAGAAGCAGGAGGGGCTACCGCAGCTCAGATGGAGATGAACAAGAAGCGTGAGGCAGAATTTCAGAAGATGCGTCGTGACCTCGAAGAGGCCACGCTGCAGCACGAAGCCACGGCTGCTGCACTGCGGAAGAAGCACGCGGACAGCACAGCTGAGCTTGGGGAGCAGATCGACAACCTGCAACGAGTGAAGCAGAAGCTTGAGAAGGAGAAGAGTGAGCTGAAGATGGAGATTGACGACTTGGCCAGTAACATGGAGTCTGTCTCCAAAGCCAAGGTATGGAATTGCCGTAGAACGTGCTCACAGGGCCACAGTATGGCACAGAGGCTACATCTACCAGCCCCATTCTCATAAAAAAAAAGTACCCGCTGTGAGGATAAGGCAGAGTCCAGGTGTTCATCTCCTTTCCTTTCCTTGTGTATGCTTGCTATCTAGGCAAATCTGGAGAAGATGTGCCGCACTCTGGAAGACCAGCTGAGTGAGATAAAAACTAAGGAGGAGCAGAATCAGCGCATGATCAATGACCTCAATACTCAAAGAGCTCGTCTGCAGACAGAATCAGGTGAGACACCCTCATTCCTCAGGTGCAATGGGAGGATCTGCAAGCTGTGGGCATAAGCACAGGCTGCAAAGTGACAACTTCTGTAACCTCTCCAGGCCACTCCTGCTTGCATGGGTTTACAGGCAGAAACTGTCACAGTATTGATATATTTTGTCACTTTACCCTTCCCAGGTGAATATTCACGCCAGGTGGAGGAAAAAGATGCTCTGATTTCTCAGCTATCTAGGGGCAAGCAAGGATTTACCCAACAGATTGAGGAACTCAAGAGGCATCTAGAGGAAGAAATAAAGGTCTGGAATTACCCCACTACCTACATCCCCCCTAAGTGAATCTGGAGAATCCTGTCTGATCCAAGATTGGTTCAATATTCTTTCCCCAAACACGTGTAGTACTGGAGGGTGCACCAGTAATGCACATCCCCCAACTCATGACCTAGAGGGGGAAGGAAGCATAATGATTTCGATGCAGGAAGAAGTCATGCACAAGGCTTTCATGAGATGCTGATGATACTCACTAAGACAGGGTTCAGACACATATCATAGACTCATGGACTGATAGAATACCAGGTTGGAAGGGACCTCAACGAGCGTGTCGCCCAACCTTTCTTGGTAAAAGTGGAATCTTGACAAGATATCCCAGCGGCTGGCCAGCTGAACCTCAGAAGTGTCCAGTGATGGGGAATCCACCACTTCCCTGGGAGTTTATTCCAATGGCTGATTATTCTCACTGTGAAAAATTTTCCTCTTGTATCCCATTGGAATCTCCACAGGAGTAACTTATACCCATTACCCTGCATCTTTTCCATGGGACTCCTTGTAAAATGGGAGTCTGCGTCTTGTTTTTAACCACTCTTTATATACTGGAACACAGTGATAAGATCTCCCCTAAGTCTTCATTTCTCAAGGCTGAACAAACTCAATACTCTCAGCCTTTTGTCATATGGCAGGCTTCCCAGTCCTATGATCATCTTGGTGGCTGTCCTCTGGACCATCTCCAGCCTGTCCATATCTTTTTGGCATAGCAGGGACCAAAACTGAACACAGTATTCCTGGTATGGCCTGACCAGCACTGAGTAGAGTGGGATAATGACTTCTTTGTCTCTGCTGGTGATACCCTTTTTGATGCAACCAACGATCCTGTTGGCTTTCTTTGCCACTTCAGCACACTGCTTATTCATATTGAGCTTGTTGTCCCCCAAGCCCCTTTCCAAAGAGCTAATCCGCAGCCAGGTCGATCCCAGTCTGTGCTGCACTCCTAGATTATACTGCCCCAGGTGCAAGACCTTACACATATGTCGAAACACTTACAGAAACAACAGATTGCTGTCCCCAGAGCACCTGTCACTAACACATCATCAGCTCCCAGCTTCATTTGCCTAATAAGAGCTTCATTCTAATTTCACTGTCAATTTCATTATCAAGAGGCATCTCAAGCCAAATATTCAGGTTACCAATCCCAATGTGCTCACAGGCCAAGAACGCCCTGGCCCACGCCTTGCAGTCTGCTCGCCATGACTGTGACTTGCTCCGGGAACAGTATGAGGAGGAGCAGGAAGCCAAGGGGGAGCTGCAGCGTGCCCTGTCCAAGGCCAACAGCGAAGTGGCCCAGTGGAGAACCAAATACGAGACGGACGCGAT
>NW_009647009.1:98384-99034 GCF_000708025.1 Charadrius vociferus | reverse complement strand
CTCCTGGGTGCCACATCCACACTCACGCCCCGTTTCTCTTCAGATCCTGGCAGAGTGGAAGCAGAAGTATGAGGAAACGCAGGCTGAGCTGGAAGCCTCCCAGAAGGAGTCTCGCTCTCTCAGCACGGAGCTGTTTAAGATGAAGAATGCCTATGAGGAGTCCTTGGACCACCTGGAAACGCTCAAGCGTGAGAACAAGAACTTGCAGCGTAAGTCCCTGGCTCTTTGCTCCTGGCAGGGCTTTCTCCTTATCCACCACTACCCACCGCTCCACATGGGTCTGTGCCTGCAGGTCAGCAAAGGTGCTTGTCACCACCGCAGGGCCCTTCCCATGCAGCTCTGTGCCTGACCATGCCATTGGTCTTTGTTCCCACAGAGGAGATTTCCGACCTCACGGAGCAGATTGCTGAGGGAGGAAAGGCGATTCATGAGCTGGAGAAAATCAAGAAGCAGATTGAGCAGGAGAAATCTGAACTCCAAGCCTCCCTGGAGGAAGCTGAGGTAGACACAAAGCTAATAAATGGTGCCCAGACTGAAAGTATGGATGTAGTTTTCTGCAGAAATGGCAGGAAAGCAAGCCTAGAATTCACGAAATACTGCTTAAGAGGTTACTTAGAAAGGAAGCAGTAGTTTAAGTCAGTGTTCCTGCT
>NW_009647009.1:91161-97491 GCF_000708025.1 Charadrius vociferus | reverse complement strand
ACAGAACACCAGCTTGATCAACACCAAGAAGAAGCTGGAAACAGACATTGCCCAAATTCAGGGTGAAATGGAGGATACGATCCAGGAAGCCCGCAATGCTGAAGAGAAGGCCAAGAAGGCCATCACAGATGTGAGTCGGGGGCTCCTTTCATTGCTGACTGTGGATGTATTCTCCCCAAAAATGTCCCCAGCCCTAAAATATCTTTGACTCTTTGCTCTCATCAGGCAGCCATGATGGCAGAAGAGCTGAAGAAGGAGCAGGACACCAGCGCCCACCTGGAGAGGATGAAGAAGAACCTGGACCAGACGGTGAAGGACCTGCAGCATCGTCTGGATGAGGCTGAGCAGTTGGCCCTGAAGGGAGGCAAGAAGCAAATCCAGAAGCTGGAGGCCAGAGTGCGTAGGGCTGGTATTTGTGCATGAATGAGCATGTCCCTTGGAGAGATACCAGGGAAGCTCCAAACATGGGCTTCTCATTGCAGGTGCGGGAGCTGGAAGGGGAGGTTGATGCTGAGCAGAAGCGCAGCGCTGAAGCCGTGAAGGGTGTGCGCAAGTACGAGAGGAGGGTGAAGGAGCTGACCTACCAGGTAAGGCAGGAGGCCTCCTTGGGCTGACAGGATTTTCTCACAGCAAGTTGGATTTTGTGCACACCACCCCCAAGGGGAATCATTAACCTCATGTGGTGGGAAGCCAATAAATTGTTCTCTTTCCTGCTTACCAACCACTCTAGTCTGAGGAAGACCGGAAGAATATTCTGAGGCTCCAGGATCTGGTGGACAAGCTGCAAATGAAGGTGAAATCCTACAAGAGACAAGCTGAGGAGGCTGTAAGTATCGCTTGGAGAATGGGCAAGAGCCACCTTCCATCGGGGCAGCACACTCTTTGAGATGAGTATGAATACCAGGAAAGGAGCCACGCCGGTTTATTATCATGTCATGAGGCCTTTATATTCTGGGCACCCTGCAGCCAGGGATGAAGTGAGGGAAGTTCTGCAGCCTGGTTTATACAGGAGGTCAGACTAAACAAACCCAGGGGCCACATCCACTGGCGGAGAAGTTCATGAACCTCTGCTGCTGATCAACAGCAGAAAGCTTCAGGGTCTTTCTCAGCCTAAGAAATCACACTGGTAGCTGGGCAGCAAGTAGTGGGAGAATAGGGACACAAATGACAAATCTAAGTGACAAAATAGCTCCTCAGGAGTGATACAGCAATGGAGAAGCTTGTGACCGTGGTTCCTGAATAAGAGAGGATGAGGAGGTCTATGTGAGGCTTCTGTGTAAGCAGTGGTGGGTGGGGGATGGGGGTCTGGGTGTTCCCCCAGCGAAGAGGCGAAGCCCCACAAGGCTGAAGCGCAGGAAGAGTGAAACCCCTGCCCCGGGCTCCTCACCCCCGACTCCCTGTCCCCACACAGGAGGAGCTGTCCAATGTCAACCTCTCCAAGTTCCGCAAGATCCAGCACGAGCTGGAGGAAGCCGAGGAGCGGGCTGACATTGCAGAGTCACAGGTCAACAAGCTCCGAGTGAAGAGCCGGGAGTTTCATGGCAAGAAGATAGAAGAGGAGGAGTGAGGATGTCACGAGGCAGCAAAGAAGTGACCTGAGGGATGCACAAAATGTGAACGTCTCAGTCACTTTCTTCTGTAATTACTCTTTGTAATAGTGTCTAGAGAATAAAGACCGTAGTTTCCTGAGTATACTGAACATGAGAACCAGTTTACATTGGTTTCTCTTTTTACTGGTTAGGCCTATAACATCAATAGCTTTTGGTCACAAATTTGGTTTTTAACTTTTGTGTACCTACATCACAGTAAAGCTTTTTGCCATCTAGTTCCGAACTACTTATCCCTTCTTTATTACTTAGAGGCTAGGTCATGAATAGAAATTTAACTTCACATGAGGAGAAATCAAGGACAGTCATTTCTGACAGTGACTTCTTCCAGTTCAGTATTCCCAGTGTTCTGTCCCAGACAACATCTCATGTCCTGCATGTAGATGAGGGAATGCCATGCACAAATACAGGTTGGTCAGACAATGGATGGAGCCCAGAAAGTCAACCGTATCCTGGGTTGCGTGAAAAGAAGCGTGGCCAGCAGGGTGAGGGAGGTCATTCTGCCCCTCTACCCCATCTTGTGAGACCCCACCTGGAATACTGCGTCCAGCTCTGGAGCCCCCAACAGAAGAAGGACATAAACCTTTTGAAGTGGGTCACAAGGGTGACCAGAGGGAGGGCCACAAAGGTGATTAGAGGGGTGGAACACCTCTCCTATGAAGACAGGCCAAGAGAGTTGGGGTTGTTCAGCCTGGAGAAGAGAAGGCTCGGGGGAGACCTTATAGAAGCTTTCTTGTATCTGAAGGACACCTACATGAAAGCTGGAGAGGGACTTTTTACAAGGGCATGTAGTGATAACATGAGGGGTTCTGGATTCAAACTGGAAGAGGAGAGATTTAGAATAGATATTAGGAAGGCATTTTTCACTCTGAGGTTTGTGAGGCACTGGAACAGGTTGCTCAGGGAAGTTTTGGAGGCCCCATCCCTGGAGGTGTTCAAGGCCAGGTTGGATGGGGCTTTGAGCAACCTGGTCTAATGGAAGGTGTCCCTGCCCATGGCAGGAGGGTTAGAACTAGGGGATCTTTAAGGTCCCTTCCAACCTCAACTATTCTGTGATTCTATGATTTACCCATAAAACACCTCAGCACTTTCCAGTTGTGCAGCATATCAGGTGTGAGGTGCTCCTTTTGCTGGCCACTGTCCAAGGCAGATTTGTGGAGGGCTGACAACCAGCTGAGTTTATGTGTTTTGGGGAAGCTCAAAGAAGGTGGTCTTTAGTTGGCACTGGATTTGCTTCATGAATTTATTTAGATAGGGAGACCGTGAAGAGTATTACCTCCCCTTGGACTCTGAAGAAAGCTGGTGACAGTTCTGTGATGACTCCTTTCACAGAATCACAGAATCTCCTAGATTGGAAAAGACCTGTAAGATGATCTAGTCTAATCATTAACCTAACATTGAGAACCCCACCACTAAACCATGTCCCTGAGCACTATATCTACATGACCCTTAAATTCCTCCAGGGATCGGGACTCCACCACTGCCCTGGGTAATGCATGCCAATGCCTGATGACCCTTTCAGTAAAGAAATTCTTCCTAATATCCAAACTTCCCTTGGTGCAACTTGAAGCCATTTCCTCTTGTTCTATGAGCTGTCACTTGACAGAACAGGTCGATTCCCACCTCTCTGCAACCTCCTTTCAGATAGTTGTAGAGAGTGATAAGGTCTCCCCTCAGCCTCCTTTTCTCCAGGCTAAACAA
Source organism: Charadrius vociferus (assembly GCF_000708025.1). NCBI lineage: Eukaryota > Metazoa > Chordata > Aves > Charadriiformes > Charadriidae > Charadrius > Charadrius vociferus. The sequence continues at coordinate 94,183 of NW_009647009.1, read as the reverse complement.
CCGCAGTTCCCTCAGACGCTCCTCATAAGACTTGTGCTCCAGACCCCTCACCAGCTCCATTGCCCTTCTCGGAACACGCTTCAGCGCCTCAATATCTATCTTGTGGTGAGGGGCCCAAACCTGAACACAGTACTCAAGATGCGGCCTCACCAGTGCCGAGTTCAGGGGTAAAATCACCTCCTTGGTCTTACTGGCTACACTAGTTCTGATGCAGGCCAGGATGCCATTGGCCTTCTTGGCCACCTGGGCACACTGCTGGCTAATGTTCAGCTAGCTATCAAACACCCCCAGGTCCCTCCCTGCTGAGCATCTTTCCAGCCACTGCTCCCCAAGCCTGTAGTGTTGGCAAGGTTTGTTGTGGCCAAAGTGTAAGACCCGGCATTTGGCCTTATTGAAACTTATACAGTCCTGTAAATGAGATCCGCGTCCACAAAAGCTGAGTTTCTGGCACACTACCCTCTGAAACCTGCACTGGGGAAATCTTTCTTTCCTGATGAGAGAGTCCAATTGTTCATTGTGGTTCTTTCCACATTGAACAGAGGGTAGAAGGTGGAGGATAGTGTGTGTGCGCGTTTGTGAGAGTGTGTGTGTGTGTAAATCAAATGAAACTACCCAAAGGCAAGGTATTAAAACCACAGAGCCACATGGGTTCTTCCCAACAAATGCAGTGAGGCGGTGCAGTTCCTGCAAACTTAAGGATTACGTGGATTCAAAAAAACTTGGACATGTTCATGGAGAAAAAAGCTACCAGTTTATCAACTACATACAAACCCTGTCCAAGGTGCAAAGGCTCGAAGATGTATAGAAAGACAGAGTTTCAGGGGGCACTTGAGAGTAACAGCATGCTTGATTTCTTTATTCTTACAAGCTTATCTACTGCCAGCAGAGGACAAATCCATTTGGGGCATGGGAGCAGATCCTCTCATCCAAGTCACTTTCGGTGAGGCTACCAGTCAGGAGCAGAGGGGTAAACATATGGTTTTGAATATCTTGGCTTCAGTTAGTTTCATTTGATTTACACACACATACATGGGAAGGATATGGAGAATTCTGGCTTGCTTTCATGAGTTTACAGTTTATGGTCTCCGTAGCTTGCTCTCTGGTTTCCTAATGCCTAGTTTAGGTCTTGTCTAAAAGGCAAATTAAAAAAAAATGTGAGCGCTAGCTCTGACTGTGGTTGCCTTGGAGCTGCATTGTAAAGCAAAGGACAATGCGGGGGAAGCTATCACCTTCTTGGTCAGGCACAGAACACAGACCATGGCTATGCCTGAGGTCAGTGGTCTTCAAAAACTCTGGCTCTATTCATCTACAAAGCTTTCAAAGGAGAGCCTGCTATTGGAGCTCTTGAAGTTTCCTGGGAAATGCTGAAGATTGACAGCGGTCCCTCAAGTCAGTGTGTGTAGAAACCACTGTCATAGCATGGTCTTTTCTTCCAAAGAGCAAAGTGAGCTTCCAGTGAGCTTTGCTCACTCTGCAGGAAACTTCCAGCTGGGAGCTCCATGTCTGTATGTCTAAGACAGAATCATGAAAATGAATGTTTAATTATCTGTCTCCAAGATGCAAACACATCAACACACCAGTAATTTTGAGGTTGTCCTGCTGTCAGTAGTGAGGATGAGAAAGTAGAAACCCCAGATGTCTCTCTCATTGCTATCTGAAGGAGTGACGAGAGTGAGCTTTTTTGGAGCTGATCACTTTTCAGCCACAAGCTCAATAAATCCATCTAACACTTACCAGGGATGCCAGCCTAGCTCTTCCTTCCCATGATTTGTTAGAAGACTTCCTATGGTTCCCCAGGAGACTTCAGATTTCTTTCACTCTATTTTATTCTCTGCACTCATTCTCCTTGACAGAGACCAGCCTAACTCTGTTTTCTGATAGTCCTTGTTTAGTCAGTCTGTCAGTTTATCTTCTTTTCACTCCTCCTTCTGAATATCTGACCATTCTCTATCTATGCTAAGATGCTTCAGGTCCTTAGAATCTATATTATTGTAGAGCCGTAAATATTACTTTTTTCCATTAATAGCAAAAGGCTTGAGGGTTTGTATTGACCTGATAGTGCATGGTCTTAGGGCTTGTCTGGGCCTGAAGTGGTTTTATTTTGTTTTAGTAACTGTGTAGTAGTCAAACAGCTATTACCTAACCTAGTTTAAGCTTTGTGAATACCATATATGGTAAAGGTCTGACAAGCCTTCAGGGTCACTGCACAATAAAGAATTACCTGTCATGATAACTGAGGCAGGGGAAGCTACTCTGCATCTTTGAAACTTCAGTTGGGAATCAGTGAAAGGGAAGTAGACTGTGATAAGGGAATAGATAAAAATACACCCAAGCAAACCCAAGATCAAGTAGGAAGAAATCCCTACTAATACTCAAGTCAAAGACTTGAGGATGCTGGTAACTCGTAGTAGGCTCCCTCTTTGCCACACCACCATTCCTAAGAAAGACTGAAGAGTCAACCTTAGGAGAGAAAGTAACATTGGGTGTGTAAGTACAATTCTGCACAACAGAAGCTGTTATGAGAAAGAATTTGGAAAAAAAAATTAACTGTTTTATTAATAAGACTTTTCAATATGAATGAGATTATTTTTATTATTAGACCTGGAATGGAAACTTAGATCCACATATCTGGTATTTGCCAAACTGCCCATAGCAAGGAAATGGGCACTATCAGAATGTGTGATTTTCCATGCAGAATAGATTTTAGAGACATTTTAAAATGACACTCAACAGACAATGCACAAGTTACTGTGAAATCTTCAGCATGTATCAGCACCACGGCACCTGCCCTAGGGAGTGCAGGAACAAATGCTCTGAGCCTTGGTGAAGTGCAGTTTTCCTTTTTTGGGAAACTTTCTAAGATAACCTTGCATAGACAGAAAAGGGCAAACTGCATTTCTGCAAGAAGATGCATTATTTGTTGGAAATATGTAAAATGTCACAGACACAGGACCCATCAGCTTTCTTCTAGGCTTGGGGCTCCAGCAGGCTGCTGTCAGTCAGCCAGGCAGCAGCCTACCGG
>NW_009647009.1:84129-90708 GCF_000708025.1 Charadrius vociferus | reverse complement strand
GGACCTCCTAGACTCTTAGGCCAGCAAGGGTGAGAAAGCAAATACCCTTTGTGGCCTGAAGCGTAGACAAGTCATTCCCATGGTCTACCTTTATGCTGGCTCACAACATACAAGTAATCACAATATTCTTCCCCATGAGTAGATGTGAAAATGGCACTGTGAACCCGAGCAAACTCACCTTCACTGTTCACACAGAACAGTAGAGCAGAGCTACAGTGGGAAGAAGAAATCCTGTCCCTCATCTCCCTTGTCTGCCTCTCCTGCCCTGAGGTTTCCTCTTGCAGAGGAAGCCTGGGGCGGGGGTGAGAGCAATCCCCTTTCCCTCTGGGACTTGTCAGCAGGATCAGCACCCTGGGAGACAGGGCTGCGGTGAGAGGCAGGGCAAGTCACCAGCACACACCTGAAACACAGGCTGTCCCTCATTTAGCGAGTAGGATGGCACAACAGGAGATCAGTGGGGGAGAAGAGCAAGTGCTAAGGACCTGGCACCTAGACTAAATGGGTTTCAGGGGGGAAAGGGTGGCAGTCCCAAGAGCTGAATGCCTGTTTGAGGTGGGAGCATGCTAGATGTGCCCCTGGAGCACACCTGTCATGCAAACCACAGTGTGGGACAACAGGGAGATCTCCTTCAATAGCATTTTCCTGTTTGACACTAAGCGTTAATGAAGACATGCTCAAAGACTCCCCATGTAATTAACGCTTCTTGCACCATGGCAGCATGTGCAGCGGCTGGGTGAGGAAGGGGCTGGGAGACACTCACCACCAAAGACGCTGTCTTTGGTCACCACCAAAGGGGACGGTCCAGTCTGGGAGTCTTTGTGCAGCCGAGGCTGCAGGGACGGAAGTGCTCTCTGGCTGCAGTGTCCTAAAATCCTCTCCTTCCTCTTGCTGACAGGGGTGAAGTCTCTACTTCTGCCCTGGTGTGTGGCAATGAGCTAGCCGTGGCTGCAGGAGGAGAGGGCTTTGGAAGGCCAAGAACAGATACTTGCCTTATTTAGGCTAGCTGTGCTTCATGCCCTTGGTTTTGCGGATCGTCTCTCCAAGGAGGAGTCTGTGGCCAGAATGTGACATTTCCTTCATGATACAGCTATTGAGATGGTAACAGGCTGTTCCAGCATGAGCCTGCCGGAGACCTGGGTCTCCAGGGGCAGAAGGGTCTGGCATAAGAAATGCACTATCAAAATTTTCCCGTGGGAATCCTCAGGTAGATATTAGATCCTGATGGTTTAGGGTATATAAGCATAAAGAGCCAGAGTTTATCCATCTGGCTTATGACAGAAATATAGAATACAGTGAGAAATGAGTTGGGGTCAGAAATAACCATAACAGTTTTGTGGAAATGGACATGCACATATGAGGTCTGAGATAAGGGGAGAATTGACAATGGCTCAAATACCTGAAATATGGACTGGAAAGGTGTGGTGTTATAACAAAACTATTTTTTTTTTTCCATCTGCTTACCGTTTGTTCAGTGACCAGAAAAATTATCTTGGTAGAGTCCAATGAGCAGACTTCATAGCTTTCATACACAGAGCCATGGTATTGCAATGAAAATTTACCAAGACTTTACATATTTAATCTGGTTACTTCTTTGAGTAAAAGATGAGTACTCCATAATTGAAATAGAGGTTTTCTTCTTATTTTTTTAAAAAAGTAAAATATTAAACTATATTAGTGATTAACATGCCAAACATTTATCATGGTGATGGTGTTTAATAGCAACAACCCAATCTGCATATGCCACCAGGCTGAATAAGTCCAGAAAAAGCTAAATAATAAGCATTATGTCTTAAGCACTTGTTTAATCCTTGTGAATCTTGAAATCTTGCTTATTTATGTTGAGGAAATATCACTTATTCATTCATATAAATGTAAGTATGTTTCATTTCTCATGTATTTATAGTTTTATGCCATACCTTGAAGATTAGAATCAGCTTGTATAAACACGCTGTGCAGTCAGACTGCCTACTAGCTGGTAAGTAATGCAAAGATCACTGGCCTTGAAAAAAGCATTGGTCCATAATTACCATAAAGAAACATCTCTGAGAGAAAGTTTAAAATAGATGCAGCTGGTATACTCCAGTGGAGCTGTAATAATCTGGACACCAGTGATGTGCCTCCTAAGTAAATAAGCACTGTTTCATTGACAGCATAACATTAACAGAAAATATTCCTGTTCTGTAGAAAGGTCTACTTAGTGAGTTCTGAAAAACCAAATTTGTCAACTCAGTTCTTCATGACTTAAAGGTCTGTTCAAACCCCAGAGGAAGCTACTGGCTGAAAAAGGTCCTGTCTTTCTCATGAAAGGGAGAAAGGAAGAACTCTATTGAAGCATCTTATTCCACTTACCTGGGTAGCTCTTTGAAAGACAATACTGCTGGGAATATATGATTCAACATACATAAAGACTGGGGGCACTAATAGGGAAAGTCCAAGGTTTGCAAACGTGCAAGGCAGTGTGAGGCAGAGTACAGACGTGCTCTGCCCAGAGGCCCCTAGAGGTCACCCTGCTCCAGGAGGACACAGGCTAGCTGGAGAAATCCTGGAGGTAGCTTCAGGGAGTTGTCAACATGGATGCAGAAGGCAAAGGTTATGGCTGCATGCTTGGTAAAGCAGTGATTGAGTGAGACGCTCTTTACAGATTAAGGTGGCTAGGAAGTATTCACACAAAGTTCAGGCAAAGCATAGTTTACTTGTACTTTCCTTTTATAGTGTCTGAGAGTCACACATCAAAGTTATGATACTCTGCAGGCATCATGACACTTCTCCAATTCTGTGACAGATGGAGGGTCAGCTTAGGAACATGCCACCTAACTTCTTTTTCTGAGTCATTTGCATCCTAATATAATATGATGCAACCCTAGTTTCCCTTCCATCCACCTCCCTGTCCTTCTCTGACTCTTTTTGCCACCTGTTGTCCCTCTGCTTTCTGCACTTTGCTCAGAGAAGCCTTTTTGCTTCACTCACCTGTTCTGTAACTGGAGTTCACTCAGCTGCTTCAATGCGTGAAGGAAATGGCATTCTGAATGTCACTTAAGAGTTACTTAATATTTGCTGTGGAAATAGGAGGTGTGTGCATTGCTCACCTTGGCTGCACATTCAGTACCGTCCATTTTCAATCACAGGTTGCACATTTACCCATCTCACTACTCTCAATTGGCTGTTTCAGGACCTTTCCAAGCAACTAAGTTGCTTTAGTCTATGTGTGGAACAGAGAGTTACAGCTGGAAAGAAAAGACTTCTTGTGTATGAAAGTCCATTTTCCAAATTCCCTATGTGGACACATGGAATTATTGCTTCCCTTTTTATGTAGTAAGGCTAAACTACAAATGCACAATGCATTGCAGGTGTTAATTATTGAAGGCAAGAGCAGGATTAAGAAAGAAGATGGACATCTTTGCCACTGCCTTGTATGAATTGTAGCACAAGCTAGTCACCATCAGTAATATTCTTGTGAGATTTACATTTAGCCCTAGACATTGTCTTTTACATACGTACATAAATTATTGGTCCCAACTGCCTTTCTTCCTAGGTAATTACTCCATAACTCACATTATTAATGGTAATTACTGGGTTATCTCAAGAAATCAGTTCAACGTTCCATTTTCCTGCCACCCTGGCCCCAGCACACGAAGTCTTTATAAGGAACATTCAAACAGATTCTTAGAGGCATCTTCAGAAGGTAACACAACATGTTAAGCTCCATATTTAACAGACAAGTTTCATGGGGGATATAGAAGGTATTCCCTGTAATTAATTTAGTCTGATCCAATACTTATCAAATCTCATAAAGAAAGCGTGTCCTTACCATCTCCAGGTCCCATTCACAGCAACATGTTAGTTGAAGTGTAGCAATGAGAAGATTCGCTCTGAAGGATTAGTGTTCTGGCATTTCTGCTTATCATCTGCCAACATTCCTCGGAGCTCTCCTTTTACCCAGGGAACAGCAGAGTGTAGCTATGCTTCCTAAATCATACCATATACACTGATGGTTTACAGGCCATATTGATCTTTCCAAGCATGCTCTTCTGATAGCATGGTTGACAATAGAATTTACAAGTTGCAGATCACACAAAGATTTTTTTTTTGTTTTGTTTTTTAAATGAGTGTGCCAATCAGCTCAAGAAAACACGTTTTATTCCAGATCACTTTTTATGGGAAAAAAGGTGGGCTGCATTTTGTGGATGAACTATCAGCAGTAGCAAGAAAAGTATTCTACAAACACTCAGCTGACTGATCTCAGAAAAGTTATTCTCTTTTTGATCTAGAAAGAATTGTGTTAAACTCATTGTCCCACGTCAGTGGTAAATGCAGACTAATTTCCTGAAAATTGTTTTTTCAATGTGATTTGTCAATAGTCTTGAACCCCTTTAGTTCCAATATTCTTTACAGACTTACTCTCAAAATCACCTGAACTGGATATGCTTAAATGTCTATTGACTGTCTCTGATGAGTGTAGCATGAACTCTTACCTTAAACATGGCTTGAGGAAAAAACTGTCTTCTGATCCTTCTGCATAAACTTATGGTTTCCCTTTCTGTTTAATTCTTCCTCAGATTATAAATTTATGATTATTTCTTCTGAACCATCAGTACACAGACCAAGCAATGTCTATAGCCTGTAATATCTCCTTACTATATGCTCTATTTACCCCTGCCACAACCTACCCAGTTAACCTACTCATCCATAAAAGCTGAATGATCTAGATCTGAGGATTTTTAATAACATAAGCAACAATATTATTTACTTCAACCTCCCCCTTCATGTCTCAAACCTTCAAGTTTTCCATTGAAATGGATACATTCATATTTCTACAATATTTATGTATTTTTATCATATAACACTTTTTTGAAACTTACAGGTCTTTGGCACATATCGCTGTACCAGATCCATTGTGAATTTTAAGTAATTACATGATGTTTGAATGTATGTAATGACTTGATCCACATGAGACTTAGGACTGCCTTCCTATGAATTGCCAGTGAGATCTGCAGATCCCTCTGTCCTTGCATTTCTTTGACCACGTGGCTAATGAAACAGCAGAAACTCGCTGGTGAATGAGCAAAGAGACCAAACTCATACCCATTGCCTGCCTTAACTACAGAGCAGCTTATTGGACTGACTGGTTGGGAAGAATAATATAGTTGCCCATCAGTAATGGAATACTCTCTTCTTCCAAAAGTAGTGCTCCAAATTTAGTACTGCTCGAGCCACAGTTAAAGGGATTTTTTACTTTTCTTTATTGCAATGCCTATTGCACAAGGGTTTTTCTAGAATATATCCTGCTTTCAGATCTGCCCTTCTCTCTGTGCAAAGCCTTGGGCTCCTGAACCCTTTGCTAAAAAAACATCCTGACATTTACCCGGCTTTCATTTGTACTTTAGGTCATTCTGCTGGAGGATAGATAGGTTTTAGGAACCCCTCTTTACCAGCAGACTAGCTAACTTTATATGACAATCAAAGGCACAGACTTATGGCCCATGAGCTTGCTTCAAAAACTGGTGTAGAGCCATTCTTCTTGTACTTTGAAGACATCTCTGGGTATAATGGTCTGTAATTCTTTCTTCAAAGATTGGGATCTCCTTTGATGATCTTTAAGTGGCTTCCTTATGTCATCAGTTACTTCTGGTTCCACCTGTACTTTTCTGGCTTTATCTAGTCTTTTTTCAACTATAGCTTTTGCTATTCTGGCTTTATCCTAAAAATTTTGTTTGCAGTGTGAGCTGGGCTGAATGCTTTCAGGTACATGGACTGCAAGTGACTGGGCCAGTCTGGGTTCATATACTACGGGAAGTATATACTTAAGTACTTCTGGAAGTACTTAACAATTCCAATCTTATTTCCTTCATGCTGTGTTAACATTGTTCTGTGTCAGTATTGACTCTTACAGAATTTTTCCATTGCAATGCTTTTTTTTCTATGAACAGAAGTGTTCACATTCTGTCCTGCTGCTCTTAGAATGTATTAAAACTGTTTAGATAACGTCTAGAAGCAGAAATTTACTTCCTGGCTAATGAGTCTTGCCCAAGCAATCTTTCATCCTGAATATACTTCCCTCACATGTCTGTAACCAATTTTCTGGGCAGCCTCATTACTGGGGTGCTTTCTATTTCACAGCGACTGTATGAAGTTGCACTCTACCCTGCTTTTGTGCTTGAAATTGTACTTCTGCTACCTTATGCATATAAAAAATTAATAGCACTTTCTCTTTCTTCCCTTTTCCACCATTCCCATCCCAAAATGCTTCCCTTTTAGACCCTCTAACACCCCTGATTTTGTGACAAACAAAGTGGCTCAAGTTAACAGTCAAAGAAGTTAATATAAAATCAGCCAATCATACTGCAGCTGCAAACTTGCTGGGCATCCTTAGGGTTTAGGTCTCACTCCCAATATCTTGCTAAGAAGTCACATCTTACCAGGAAACAGACCCAGGTCTGCAAACGGTATTCTCATGTCTCCTATTCTTCTTGTCCACAAATCTTGAAAGTTGAATACTGTTCTGCACAAGGGGGCCTGTATCTTAATGATTACAGCATTGTCAGAGTATGTTATTTGATGGTCACTCAGAGCCCAGAGCAC
>NW_009647009.1:45708-84104 GCF_000708025.1 Charadrius vociferus | reverse complement strand
CATTTGATTACACATCCTGAAAACTGAAAGAGATTTGTAGATAAGTCTGTCTAAAGTAGATCCCAAAAGATTTAGGGAGCAAAAAAACCCACCTGTCTCCCCGGGTTGAGGCTGCTTCTCAGTGAATATATCAGCTAACACAAAACACCTAAGAACAGTTCTAGAAGGCAGTTATTTAGGCAATAAGAAGATTAACTAGTGCTACAGAGAAGGCAGTCAGGATTGTTGTGTTTAATAGAATTTAGGCAGTTGCTATTTTCCTCTATTTGTAATTTTGAGGCTTATAATAGCAGAGAGTGAGACTCATTGCTCATTCAGTGTTCCTATGCTGCTCTTCATCTAGGCTTGTTTTCTTATGATAAAGCTAACCTTTTAGCTGGCCTTAGCTGGACTGGGAGAAGTGCAATAACCACGTCTAAAGATATTTTGGCAGTGTCTTAGATAACCACTGAGTGACAAGCATGTTTGGAAAGCTGCACAGTCTGACTGGCTTGTAAGACACAAATCTTAACATTTCTTATCTATTTTAAACACACTAATTAACAAGTCAGTGTTGACAGGTAAGAAGCTTGTTGGAAAGTAAATCAGTCAAAGAAGGAGGGTGAAGAACCCTTCAAAATAGATAGGATTCAGGAAGGTAAATTGTCTTATTTCTGAATCTTAGGTCTTCTTGTTGAATAGAGTCTGAGTCATTAAACCAAATTCAGACACATTTAGAAACTATTCCCTGAGGGATCAGTGCAGATGGAGAAGACATCTAAAGAACATTTGGCTTATAAAAGATACATATGTAGTCAAGAAGAGCTCTTTTCTATTCAAGAGTTATTTTGAGTTACAGAAACAATTAAAGCAAAAACTTAATTAAAGCATTTTGTCTTCTGAGTAAGAAAAAATCCTAGATGCCAGCATGAGGCAATGTATGGCTGATCATAAATGAACTACATTTCTTTGCACAAATTAAGAAAAATAGTCCCCTTTGGACAATTATTGTTACATAATTATAAAAAAAATATCTATTCTATTCTATTCTATTCTGTTCTGTTCTGTTCTGTCCTATTCCATCCCATTCCATTCTACGCTACGCTATTCTATTCAAATTTTCATCCACAGTCAAATTTACAGAAAATCTATCTTGATTTTCCTAATGGGTCAGAAAGCTTATTATAAAAACCTCAGTGATCACTGTTAATTTTCGAAGGGCAATTACAGTAACAGAATTACAGTAACAAACATTAGCATGTTCTGGCTAATACAACATACAAGATCAGCATCACATGCCTTCTGTTCTTTTTCTATTCTAATGACACAGCAGCAGAGAACTTGGCCATTTTTTGCCTGTGTCCTTTATTGCTTTGAGGAGGAAAGGGTCTATTAGAGTTGCTCATATTAATATTCCTTCTTAACTTTTAACTTTCACACCAGTTCCTATCTTTGGTTCTTTTATGTATTAATTTTGTTTGTCTGGTTTTGTGGCCCATTTTTACATTCCATGTAGAATTCTACATTCCATTCGACATTCCGTGTAAAAGCTGAGAATACTTGAGATTGGAAGGCACCTCTGGAAATCCTATAGTCCAACCTCCTTGCTCAAATAGGGTGAAATAAAGCAGGTTGCCCAAGACCTTGCCCAGTTGGGTTTGAATGTTTCCAAGGATGGAAACTAAACAACCTCTCAGGGTTGTTTGACTACCCACACAACAAAAAGTCTTTTCTTATGTTTAAAGGAATTTCCTGTATTTCAGTTTTTGTCCATTGCCTCTTATCTTCATAGAATTATAGAATTGTTTAGGTTGGAAGGGACCTTAAAGATCATATAGTTACAACTCCCCTGCCATGGGCAGGGACACCTCCCACCAGCCCAGGTTGCTCAAAGCCCCATCCAACCTGGCCTTGAACACCTCCACGGATGGGACCTCCGAAACTTCTCTGGGCAACGTGTTCCAGTGCCTCACCACTCTCCTAGTGAAAACTTTTTTCCTAATATCTATTCTAAATGTCCCCTCTTCCAGTTTGAAACCATTCCCCCTCGTCCTATCACTACATGCCCTTGTAAAAAGTCCCTTTCCAGCTTTCTTGTAGGTGCACTTCAGATACTGGAAGGCTGCTATAAGGTCTCCCCGGAGTCTTGTCTTCTCAAGGCTGAACCACTCCAACTCTCTCAGCCTGAGAGAGCCTGATCACTGGGTACCACTGAGAAAAGTCTGACACTTTGCAGGTTATAATTGAGGAGATAAAAATTCAGTTTTCCACAGGACTTGGCCCAGTCCTGTGATTCACCAACGATTTTTCATGACTGCTATGAAGAGGTGGCATTTTAGCCCAATGCTACCCAGTGTAGCCACAGTGCTGTGCAGTGCCATCTCAATATAAAAAGTGAGAAAGCATAAGACAATCATCAATATTATAGAATCATAGAATAATTTGGGTTGGAAGGGACTTTAAAAGGCAATCTAGTCCAACACCTCTGCACTGAGAAGGGACATCTTCGACCAGATCAGGTTGTTCAGAGCCCTGTCCAACCTGACCTTGAATGTTTCCATGGATAGGTCATCTACCACCTCTCTGGGTAATTTGTTCCAGTGTTTTAACATCCTCATTGTAAAAAATATTTTCCTTATATGTAGTCTAAATCTACCTTCTTTTAGTTTAAAACCATTACCCCTTGTCCTATTGCTACAGGCTATGTGGTGGTGATTATTTTCAGTTGAACCAGCTGTATAGTTCAAGGTAGCAGTTCCTAACAAGCACACCAATGGAGAGGAAGTACTTTAGGAAGCACTTGGGCTGGTGAGATAAGCAGTTTTAGGGTAGGCTCTGCACAGCATATCAGAAGCAATAAATAACTGGTTAGCAGCAGTATCAACTGTTCAGGATCTGTTTGAATACACGTAGAAGTGTATCGAAGTCTCCTGTCTGAACAGCCCCTGCTTATCTTCAGGCACAAGTCACCCTTATCGCAAATTTTTATACCTGATGCCTTTAGACTTGCCAGTCCATGCACTTCCAAGGCAGCCACAGACAGGACTGCCCCCTTTCCAATCAGGTGACCTGCATGTCAATGGTTGTCTCTGAATCTTATATATATTTTGTTATACTTTTTCGTCTCTGTTTCCTCTGAAGAATTCTGTAGCTCGTATTCTTTGTTTTCTACTGTGTGGACAAGGGGATGGCACAAAACTGTGTTCTGCCCCAGGGATCATGTCTGGAACGGAGCTGGTGTAAGAACAGTACAGAGATACTAGCCCGGGGATGCTTGCTATTCTGCTTTTCTTACCTTGTCTGTGAAGAAAAGACTTGGGACGAGAAGGAAATTGGTTCTTTTTTTGTGCCATGTTGGGGATAGATCTGTCTTGCTCTCACTGGGCAATTCTGGGTAAATAACAGCCTGGACATCTTTCTACTACAATGCAGACTAAGCTTTCTTTATCAGCCTGTGAAGGAGATATCCTTGATTTTGTGTGTAGGCAGACTTCACCCCAGAAGCAGTGTGTGTAGTTCTTGGCATTTGATTATGATGACATAGCTCAGAGTAAAAGGAGATATGCAGTGTTCTCCACAATGCTGGCTGCCATGACTTTGAAGAACAAGCATAGCTGTTCAGCCCATGTTCCTACTACAGAGAATCACGGAATCATGGAATTTTCAGAGTTGGAAGGGACCTCTAGAGATCATCTAGTCCAACTCCCCTGCTAAAGCAGGATTGCCTAGAGCACATTACCCAGGACTGCATCCAGGAGGGTCTTGAAAATCTCCAGAGAAGGGGACTCCACAACTTCAATCTCCAGAGAAGGGCACTCAACAATGAGAAGGCGTTGTTATTCCTCACCTGATGCTTCTGTAGGGATGGGTAACCAAAACTACAAGTGCAATCACATTATCCTTTTCCTTCAAGGTCTGAGGACTGATTGGTAATGCTGTAATGGAGGGATAGCAAAGCACTTCTGAGCATGGACCACGCTGATTAGTGTTACCTTGCATTGTAAAATTCAGGAGAATTTCCCACATAGTTTTACTAATTTAAGCTTTGTAAGGCCTTTGGTATTAAAGACCGAAGGGACAAATAAACTGCTGCAACCATTTACCAGTAGTACCTGTGCTTTGCCTACCATATGAGGCTGCTGCTTCCCTCAGTAACACTGATGACACATATGAGATCTCCCTCCAGCAGTGTTCAAGAAAGGACAAAGTGTGTTTGTGGAGAGCATATCTACCACCTCAATCCTGCTGCCAAGGCAGGAAATCTGCACCTTGGGGAAAAAATAAGTGCTGAAGAAATCTCCCTCCTTGGCATTCTTTTATCTGATCAGCTGAGAGAAGTTTTCAGTCTCCTGTACCTAAGAACTTATTTTCTTACCAAAGAGAGATGGAGATGTGATGAAAAAGGAAGAGTGTGATCATGATGGTCATGTTCAGAAAAGTTTATGGAAAAAGTAGCCCCTCTGTACATCATGTAGAGATTTCTTCCCAAGAAGACCTCAGGCTCTGCACAGCAACAGTAAGACCAACTCCAAAGGAAAATGTTAGAGCAAAGTAAGTGATGTGTGGATACAGTGTGGATACATGCAGGTGTAAGTGAGTACGTGTGTGTGCATGTGTGCAGGCAGAATCATTTCTTAAAATGAACTTACGATGTATGAAACAAATGTATAAATCCCTCAGTTCTTATATTTGGCTCAGATCATATTCCTGTGCAGCTGGTAGAGCCAAATGTTTCACTCACTCCTCAGAGAGCTCAAGGCTCTCCTTCATATCTTAAGATGTCAGCGAAACACTAGCTTCTTTCTGCTGAAACCCAACTCCATGAAGCAATGACACTAGCATCCATAAAAATAACTGTCTGGGCCTGGGTCCTTAGAGAACTGTTTGCTATTGGATTCTTCAGCTCAGTATAGAACAGGCATTTTCATAACAAGTCAGATCCTGTGGGGCCCCCATGTCAGCTTAGTCCATTTTAAGAAGTCATTGCACACTTCATGTGTCACAGGGAAAGAAGCAACTTTATATTGTGTCCCTGTATGCTCCCAACTCAAAATTACTGATTTTTCATGCATTTCCAAGGTGATGGCCTTCCCACCTTCTGTCTACAGTAAACACGTGACATGAGCTTCTGAGAAATTGTATTTTCTTTGAAAATTACAGTTGTCATTATTAGGCTACAGGTCCACTCGGGATCAACCAGGAAGAGGCTGTGTCGCAGAAAGCTTGGAGCCTGTGTGCTGCTGCTCCAGTGTCCGGGCAGGCTCTGCTCCACAGTAGGGAGGACATACCTCTGTTTGCACAGGCAGGCAGGCTGAGCTCAGGCAGGCTGAGCACAGGCAGCTTCAGACACAGCCACTGCACATGGTACTCCATCCATCCCCCGGCTGCCAAGCCATGGCCTTGGGTGCTTACTGGGTTCAGATGCTGAGGTGTGACCTTTGAGCTGGGACTGCTCACAGCTGAGCAAATACTGCTCATGGGTGCTACAGGCAGTGGGGACACACCAGCAGAGCTTACAGCAAAGCTGCTGGAGCCCATCAGGGGCTACAACTCATATGTAAAATATTTTGTTCACTGCCTTTCTGGTAGTTGTATTTTGATCCAGAACACTTTTGTTCAATTTTTCTCATTTAACTCAGAGAGTTCTTTTCTCTTAAATTTGTCCCATTTTTTTTAAACAGAATACCTATTCAGAGTTAATTTTGGGTAGATTATCAAGACCACCTCCTACATCTATCAAAAGCACACTAGTGTCTCTTTCAGACACTGTTCGTAGGCACAGATCTAGTAGGATAATACTATCTGGGGTTCAGAGTAGTCTGTAGTCATAGCATGAAACATCACGCTTATTCAGTGTTTACTGTGTCAAGTAAAATTTCTTAATTATTACAGTTAGGGATTACTTCTGCTTCCTTCATTCTAGAATCATATTGCTGGAATGTCAAAATGTAATCTGTTGGTACAACGAGGTCTTTCTTCTTTGCATTGTCTAGATGAAGTGCTGGTGAATGCAAAAAGAATATCAGAATGATAAGCTCATCAGAGCTTCCATTATCACCATCACAGCCAAAAGCGGTACCATCTCACAGAATCACAGAATGGTCAGGGCTGGAAGGGACCTCTGGAGCTCACCCCCTGCCAGAGCAGGGTCACCTACAGCAGTTGCACAGGACAGTGTCCAGGTGAGTTTTGAATGTCTCCAGAGTGGGACACTCCACAACCTCTCTGGGCAGCCTGTTCCAGTGCTTTGCCACCCTCAAAGGGAAGAAGTTCCTCCTCATGTTAAGATGGAACTTCCTATAGTCAAGTTAGTGCCTGTTACCTCTTGTCCTTTCACTGGGCACCACTGAAAAAAGACTGTTCCCATCCCCCTGGCACCCTCCCTTTAAGTATTTATAAGTGTTAATAAGCTCCCCCTTCAGTCTTCTTTTCTCTAGACTAAAAGGACCCAAGTCCCTCAGTCTGTCCTCATAAGAGAGATGTTCTAATCCCCTAATAATCTTCATAGCCCTTTGCTGGACCCTTTCCAGCAATTCCTGGTCCTTCTTGAACTGGGGAGCCCAGCCCATCTCCACCCCTTATTCCAAACCATTTAACTCATGCACTGATCTCACGCTATTCAACGCATACTTATTAACCACTACCCCATCCTCATCTTTTTATATATACACAAATGTAATTTCCTATGACAGGGGTGGTCTGTGGGCCACTCTTGTAAAATGTCTATAAAATGCCCATAAAATACCCACTGAATTCATATAGTCCATGACTTGTGTTCCATCTATTATGGTGATCACTTAGGACAGGAGAAACAGCATGGTTTTTGGAATTATTTGGTACAAAATCCATCTCAGGTCGGCTTACTGCTGCACTTTCATGTCTTCTTGTGAGCCTAGTCCTCCACTGGTTTGTGTGGTTCCTGCTATAATACTTCTTATAACACGTAACGCAAATCATGGACTACAACAATTTAAAGGTATGTCTGTCACAGTCTCCACCCCTTGACCCTTTGCATGAGGATTTAACATTTGCAATGAGCTCCTGCCTTGCCCTTGCCTTTGCATGGCCACAGTCCCACAAGGGAGTGCCTGCTCCAGCATGAGAAGGACAATATTTCCTGCAGGGCCAGGAAGAGGGTGGCCACTGCGAGGGCCTTACAGTGCCCAAGGTGTGCCCAGCTGTGTGAACAGCCCTTGCTGTGCCCTTCTTTCTGGAACCAGCCCTTGGGGGCTGACTGTGGTCCCCGGGCAACTGTGAGTGTTGTGATGAGGTAAGGAAATTAGTACTTTCTAGAGAGAAGATGACTGGAGATGCCCAAAAGGACAGAACAGAGGCTTGGTAGTGCTGTATGAGGACCCTCCCATGCCTCCTGGCTCCTGATCCCCTCAGGAATGGAGGCAGTTTCCAGAGGGGAGGCACCCTCTGATATGTCCCTCCCTGTGCCCCACCCTCAGTCCCACTTCCCAGCACAGGGGACACATAGCCAGGCAGCTTCCTATGAGAGTGTTAGGTGCTAGGGGACATGTCCCTCCCTGTGCAGCACCAGCAATGATAACAGGATGGTAGAAGGCGTTCTGCCCCTGTGAGCAAGGGCTGTCTTTGTTTTCACAGGCTATATGGATCATTTCCAGAGATAGCATCTCTGTGGTGGAGGGACGCCAGCAGAGCAGCTCTGTCACACAGTAGGTAAAGCAATGAGGTGAGGAGAGCAGAAAAATCACCAGAGCACCCACTCCATCAATTCACTCAAGTGTGTAGCCAGCTCTGCAGGATCCTGGCTGGGGATGGGAAGCCAAAGCTTGCACTTTTGGAGCCATGGGTCCTTCCAGTGCCAGCCAGTATTCCAGTATGCCTTGGGGGAGGATAGAGGGGAGAGGCGGTGCTGAGCCCAGGCTCACAATTGCTTCACTTAGTTGCAGGACAGAGAGACTGAGACAGTGGCTAAGGTAGAAGGCAGCAGAGATGGGCCTTTGGCCAGAGCTGGACAGCATGGAACCCGCTGCTTGGCAAGGCAGGTCTTGTGAAGAGAGACAGGAGAGAGAAGGTCCTGGGGAGGAAGAGTCATCACCCGGTCCCACAAGGTAATGGCCGAGGGTGCAGCTGAGGAATTGGGACCACACTGAGGACTTAAGCTGACAGCAGGAAGCCTGGGACTGATTTCCTTGTGGACAGAGGTGCCATGAGCCTGACAGCACCCTGACTCAGCAAAGTGCTGCCCCCACCTCAGGGCAGAAGGTGGTTTCCTCTTTGGAGTCCAACATCTCCTTCATCCCACAGTCTTCTTGCTACCTAAGGGATGAGAGCAGCTCCTGGTCCTTGGAGGACACAGAATACATGGTCAACATCTCCAAGGGCAACTGTGTCTGGGACACGGGCATGGAAAAATACTCCCCATATAGCTGGGCTGTTGGGAGAGCGAGAGCAGTACTGAGGTCTGTGACTTCCTCTCCTCTGGATGTGCAACGGACCATGCCATGACCTACACATCCAGTGCATCCCCAGATGTCAGTGGTGAGACAAACATGAATCCAAGAAAAGTTATTGTTAATCTAATCAGTGTTTCATCAGTCTAATCAAAATACAATACATATTACTTGTCCAGTTACTAATACTTGCAATCTAAATTGCCTAATTTCTCCCAGTGGTGCTTAGTGATACAGTCAAAATGGCTAAATCACAAATTTAATAGTATTTACTCCTCTTTTAAAAATGCTGAGTTCTCATTTTTCCAGTCTTCTGAGGTCAAGGGTCCTTCCTGATACAGTGAGTCTTCAGCATCCTGAGTTCTTTGCCAGGAACAGTAGGATGTTACTGGTGGGGTTTCTTCATCCTCCATCTTGGGTCCTCTTGACATTATTTTTATTTGCTATTGAACAGTTGCTATTTTTATTTTAAGTCCATAAATCTAGTTACCCAATGATCCCCCCCCCCTTTTTTTTTTCTTAGAAATTAACATATAAGATATAATTTCTTCACTCAAACTAAACTAAAGCTAAAAACAAGTTAGGTGTTCATCTCCAAACTGTTGGGAAACTTGCTGCTTCAGCTAAACAAAGCTAAATAAGCTCAAGACTTAACAAGTCCAGGCAAGCCCTCATGAGTCGTTTTATTGCTAAGCTAGATCAAGGCTTCTGACCTTCTGATAGGAATGGCAACAGGAAACGTAATACGCTATGGGACTACAGTAGGAAACTCCTTTAGGCAACGTCTGAACTGGTTTGACATTTGGTCCAGCACAGAATGGTCATTCTCATGGTTAAAGCTATTCCTTTTGAGTTCAGTCTTTAGGATACGTAAGTCACTATGAAAGGTACTTCTTTCCATGACCATGACATATTTGTAAAGATGGGTTTATCACTGACAGAGGTACCTATCTCTTTCCACAGGGAGACAAGTCTAGCAGACCGTATTAGACCCGAAGTCAAGTTTTTAGACAGTGACACCTGCTATATAGCAAATGTCTGAGTCTACATGGGCAAGCAAGATGGTCTTTTCCCATTGAAGCTAAGCAGATACTGGCATTTATTTTTTGTGTCAAATGGAAATTTTCTCAGTGTGTTATATTATATACATATTAAAATGCAGTCAATTAAAGATCTTACGAAACTCTCTGTCATTGATAGCCTAAGAGGAAGATAAGTTCTACATCTGTTTGAATTTGTCATAGACTCCTTGATCCTTCGCATTACTGTGAGTGGTAGCGTATCTAATACTGTCATGCCAGTGCATTTAGTTTTTTCTAAACATGGTTTGTAAAACTCTGTTCTAAAATGAGCTGGGATTTTATATTGTTTTACTTTACTTTTGCTTCTCTTTAGTTCAGTATGAGGTGGCTGCTGAAGATTTTATACTAAGTTCTCTGATTATGTTCAATACCAATGCCTTCTCTGAAGCTTTGTAATCCCTGTTATGAGGCAAACCTTTCCATGGAGGTGTCAGTTAAACATTACTCTGAGGCAGAAGCAGCAAACAACCGCAAATGTCAAAACAAGATCCTACTAAAAAGCAAATTTTTCTACCATCTGGTCACCGGATTTCTATAAAGCGTTGACAGCAGGTTGATCTTGCTACTTTTTTTGTTGTTGTTGCTGTTCTTGTAGTAACCCAGAAAGATCCCTTAGCTCTTTTGAGCCCTCAATTCAAGGTCGTGGACCAAAGCTGGAACAGTTCTTCTATAGACCACTCAGCTTCTAGAAAAAGCAAAGTTAAATATCTTCTTTTATGAGGAGCCTTTGTATTTTTAGCTGAGCTTAGTGTCGTTAAATGTTGAACTAGCAGTGCAGAGACAGCGACTATGTTTATCCTCGCATTTGGATTAACAAGTAGTTAAATTTGACACCATACCTTTGTGCAAATTCAGGTTATCATGTTTAAATATTATTCTCTTCAAGTCCTTTTGATTCTACATGTAGCAAATTTTGAGGGATTGTGAAGTATTTGCAACTTCCTTGATACTTTCTAATGAAATACTTTTGAATCATATTTGTGTATCATAGGTCATGAAATTTGCTTCAGAGTGAGGAAAATTGTGTTTAGTTTTGAACTGTTATGAGGAAGTGGATAAAAGGATGTAAACCACCAGATCTTTAAAAATAGCTAAGGCTGGAAAATTTAAGGGTTATGAACTAAAGACAGAAATAAACAATTCTTGTAGTAGTTGTGACTAGCCCTTACGTCACAATTGTCAGGTTGAGATGGACAGAGGCAGCATGTTGATCATGTATAAAAAAGAGCAAGTTTATAATACTATCAGTATTGCTCCCTCATGAAGTTAAGTGTGTGAAAAATATTTATGTAGAGCATTTAAAATATCAGTTTGATAAACTGGGAAAATATATTGAGAGAACCAGGGCTCCGGGACAAGGCAGTGCCCTTGCCACCTGGGCTCTGGCTGCAGCCCTACTTCTTCCTGCCCATTCGTAACCCCAGGCTCTGAGCTGCCAAGGCCCTCCTGTCCCCTCCTCGGCCAGGACCCGCAGCCACTGGGCTGCTGGACACCATGTGGCACCCCAGCACCCTGAGGACTCAGCTGCAGGAGCCCTCAGAGCAACTCCTGCTGGCCCCATGCATGGTTGTGCTCTGAGTCCCGCTGGAGGGAGGTGTCCCCACCAGCACCCCTTGGTGCCAGGTCCTCAGAGGCTTCAGATGCACCCCTGGGCTCACCATTTCCCTCTGGCTGGCACTGGGCTCCTGCTGGGAGCATACAGGCTGTTTCCATCAGCCTCCCCATGCCTTGAACATGGAGCTCAGCTCAGGGTTTGGGCTCCAGGCTGGAGCCTAGACACCCAAAATGTAGGTGCTGCAGTGCCAGAGCCCTTTTTGGAGTAAGCTCTTCATGCTCAGGTCAGTGCCTAATGTCAGATATTACCTTGGATCACTGGCATCGTTTTTCTAACCTTGCTGCCGTGTTATTAACTGAGCTTTATCCACTGAGCTCTTTTAATAACCAGAATGCCAATGACGAGAAAAGTGTGTTTAGATCTGGCAGGATTTAAAGCTGCTGATGTGTAAGGTCCAACAGATGAGCTTTGCTGGATTTAGCTCCAGCAAATTAGGAATGTAGTTCCCAGGTGTCTCACAGGTCCTTATAGTAGAGAAGAGTTGACAGATGGAAACATGTTCCCACACCTCTCCACTGCTCATAGCATTTTGTATTTTAATCTCAACTTCTGATAAAGATGGGTTCAGGGTTGGCACAGTAGCTAATGTCTGGACACCTTTCTACAGTTTCTCAGACAGTAACCTGCGTAACAAGACAGTAGCAAGGAAATAGAAAGCAACCATTCAGAAGGTCTTCGCATGCTAATACAGTACAATGTGTGCACTTCAATTTTAATCAGATAATTACTTCTTTCTCACAACACTGACATTCAAGACATCATAAGCTGGAATCTTCTAGTAAGAAAACATACACATCTAAGTAGCATATTTTCTTATGTTTACACATGATTTTGGAGGGATCATGTAAATGTGTGAACAAACCTGGACTTCAGATATGCAGATGCTGGAGGTGTTAAGCGTTCAGGGCACCACAAGCCTGAACTCTGTCCTGAGGTAAAGTATGGAACAAGTATGTGTCGGCGTGGACAGACAGACATGGTGATGAGTCTTGTGTGCAGATAAGAATTGCTCATTCCCTGAGCAGAATTGTGGCTGTGTGATACTTCAATGTAGGTGTGTTACAGCTGTCAGAAGGAAGGTCTTGCTCTGTGTTTGTGGGGTAAACCCTGTGTCAGAGATTGTGAATGTCATTGGCCATCTGCTCTGCCTTCTGATGAGGCACAGGTTTAAGCACGCTCCTTCAGAAAGACTGATCGGCCAGGACAGAGCAGCACTTCTACAGTATCTCCCATTTTTATGAGGAATATGCAGGCTGAGTTGTATGTGTGCACACTTGCAAATGGATGTGTACACTCATGTATGTACTTAACTACTTACCTCAAAATTCACCTGATGTGAGGCTTTAGCTTAGAAACTTAGCGTGGTCATGGACTCAGGTAGTCAGGGACCCCCACTGCCAGCACTGTCACAGGAAGGAACTTGTACTTTGACATATCTCATCTCTTTCGCTATTGCATGTGGTAAGCAGTTCTAACAAAAAATGACTTGCTCCTTTATATTTTATTTAAAACATCTAGCACGTTTCTTCATAAACTTTAGACTGTGCTATGAGAAGTACAAACAAATATTTAAGCACTGGAAAGAGAGATTGTGGCAACTTCGTCCTTCGAGATTTCCAAAATTCACCTATACATGATCCTGAGCAGCCTGACCCAGATAACATGTTGACCAAAATCTTTTCAGGATGCCACAATTCAGTAATTTTTCTCCATCAAGAGTAAGGCCTCTGTGTTCTCAAACCCACGCCCTGGATTATTTTCAGTGTTTCACTGACCAAACCTAGTGGGCCTTTTCAAACTGTCTCTGCTGGACTTGTCCAAATCCTTTTAGATCCTTCTCATATTATTTATAGGGGATTTATTCAGTCAGTGAGATATCAATAATTTCTAATTATATCTGATCACATCACCTGACAGTTTTCCCTTCAGCTGACTTTGCCAAACAATGCTTTGCCAGGAACAAAGTTTGCCAAAAATGTTATGACTGAAGAAAGAAAGGGTATCTGTACCATGTGAACACAAGAGTATAAAATGCCTTGAGACAAGACAGCTCTGCCTTTAAAGAAAATTTCAAGGTAAGTGTGAGGCGTCTTGGCTAGCAAAGAGGGCATAGAACCTTTCATTCTCTTACGCTGCAGTCCTGCTCCTCCTGACCCTTATTTTCAGAAGGTGATCTGTTTCTCAGCTCATATTTTAAATATGCTTTCAAGGTATTTGTAAATATTCATTCTGCAACTTCACTCTGAATTTCTGCACACTATAAGAAGGGAAATTCTTTTTCCATTTTACGGTTCTACCAGCCTACAAGTAACTTGTCCTATCCTACAAGAGGTAAGACACCGTTTTATTCCTTCCCTGTGTATAATAAGGGCATATAAAGGATTTGGACTTGTCTGGCAGTTCTACTTTAAAGTACATATTTATATACATATTTACTGGAGGAAGGCAGGGGGTGAGAGGGAAATTATGCTGGGAGTTCATTTGCCATCCAAAGAGTGTGTCTATGAAGTATAATGTAGTCACATTTAAGAAAAATAACATGTGTCTTAGAAGCAGTATAACTATATCACTGTTATACTGCACTTTTGATAATAAATCCTGCTCTTTGGCAGTACGCAGTAATTCACGTAGAGAATAGCATACTGATGTAGTTATGCTGCTCTTCCAGAGCTAATGATGGTCATTCTGTGCACAGAACACTATGAAGTGCATAGTGCTTTGTAACGTGCTGTAAACCTGCCATAGGAGACCATTTAAGGTAGAATTTCTTTCCTGTTGGCAAGCTGTTTGCTGTCCCTGTTATGTAAAATTCAATTATAATTCCACTGACCTGGACTTAAACCCACTTCCAGGAGATGCCTCATGTTTAATTATGGACCAAAGCAGAGTGTGTTTTTTTATCCCTAAATGCTTGACTTGGCATTATCCAAACTTATCAGGTTACACCAAAAGAAAATATTTGTGTATTTTATTCATTAGTGAAAAACATGTGAGTCAGTCTATCACTTTACCCCATGTTTTCTATTAAAATATATTTTGTTGAAAAACACACAAGTTCTGCTGATTAGCTTTCAAACATGATGCAGTGTCCTCTTAGTTCTGCAAATTCCCTAGCTGCTGGTAAGGGATTTGAATCAAGTGAAGACACAGATCACAACCAATATTTATTTGAATGCTTGCCACTAATTAATTTGCTACAATTATTAGACTCAAGCTGTAATTACTCATGCCAGGAAACCCTGGACACTGTAGAATCATGTACTTCCTCACAGCTCGTTCATGCACTCACTCACCTATAGCTCCCCAGTAGAAGCAACAATATTTTTCTTTTATTTTCGAAAAGTGGACGCAGTTAATGTTTATTAAAAGAATATTTGTGCTAATGCAGCTGAGGAATAGCACACCATGGCATGACAGGGCAGTAATAACTTAAATTGCTGTTGCCACACAGACTGATCATAAAGCAAGCTTCTGATTGGAGAGATTTAATCCTCTTGAAGACAGTATTGTCATGAAATAATATTTTGCCCATCAGTTCTCCACAGGTGTAGCCCAAAAAGACTGCAGCCATGTCTTCAGATGCTGAGATGGCCATCTTTGGGGAGGCAGCTGTGTTTCTCCGAAAGTCAGAGAAGGAAAGAATCGAGGCCCAGAACAAGCCATTCGATGCCAAGACATCCGTCTTTGTGGTGCATCCTAAGGAATCCTTTGTGAAAGGAACAATCCAGAGCAGAGAAACAGGGAAGGTCACCGTCAAGACTGAAGGTGGAGAGGTGAGTAAGAAACAAGGCTGAAGAACACCATTTGATTCCCACTCTCAGCTCTTAGCTGACATACATGCATCTCCTTCTTCATCTGACAGACCCTGACTGTGAAGGAAGATCAAATCTTCTCCATGAACCCTCCCAAGTACGATAAAATCGAGGACATGGCCATGATGACCCACCTCCACGAACCCGCTGTGCTGTACAACCTCAAAGAGCGTTATGCAGCCTGGATGATCTACGTAAGTACCAGCAGCAGTCTTCCTTTGGGTAGCGAGGAGGAACTGCTCTGCCAGGCTAAGTGGAAGCCAAGGTGGTGTCTCCCTGCCTCGCAGACCTACTCGGGTCTCTTCTGCGTCACTGTCAACCCCTACAAGTGGCTGCCGGTGTACAACCCGGAGGTGGTGTTGGCCTACCGAGGCAAGAAGCGCCAGGAGGCCCCTCCACACATCTTCTCCATCTCTGACAATGCCTATCAGTCCATGCTGACTGGTGAGTGGCTGTAACTCCCTTAAATTAATTATACTGTGAATGCCTTTCAGGGGAATAACAAGTTGTGTCTAAACTCTCAGTTTGGATTTCTTTCCAGGGTTATTTTCCAGATCACTCATATTATGTTACTCCAATGGTTCTAGATGTCCCTTTAAACTGAACCTGAGCGAAGCCGTGTTTATCTGTAAGGACTATTATAACAAGTAGCATAGACTGAATTATTCCTAATCTATTTTAATCTTCAAGTCCCTCAGTGGTATCACAGGAGATTTAGCACCTTAACATACCATTTCAGGGTTTCAACAGTGCACATCTGAGCTTTATGTTGCAAAAACATTATTTCAGTGGGCAATAAAGACATTTTTTTCTTCTTTTGGACACAGTATAAAGAGATATTAATTCTTAAAGAACCGTAAGAAAATAATTAGAATGTTTCAAGGCAAAAAATTTGCGCCCTCTTGTAGCAGTGTGCTGTAGCTACCCTGGCCTACCAAACATTTGAGGAGTTCCTTAATGTAAAGTCTGTGTGGCTGCCTCTGGGATATGGTGGGGCGGATTGCCTGATTGCAGCTCTGAGCAGTTCCAGTTGAAAGAATGAAAACTAAAAATGTCAAAAGTTTTGACTTGCATGTACCTGCCTAGCCATGTGATAAAATTGGAATGCACAAGGCTGTGTGATGTGCATAATATGCTGGAAACAAGAAGCTGGGCATGTGCAAGGAATTGTGTTGTGGACTTGAGTGAGTAAAGAATTAAGATTAGGTATGGCAACATTGTATACGTGTTGAGTCAGGGATTATTCCAAATGCTAGTCAATTGCAAGCAGACAATAGTGTATTTGAGAGGGAACTGGCCGTGAATCATATGGATTTGTGTCTCTCTGGGTTAGTGACTTGAATGAATAAGAATGACTCCCTGGATTACATTACAAAGTTAGTTTAGATATACCTATGGAATATTTTCCTGGTAAAATGTCTCCTCCTGTCTTCTGTAGCCAAGAATACACACGCCTGAAAGAATAATGCCACAGAATAAAGTACAGAAACATAGAATACATTTTCAATGGGCTGATGGCTCCTTTGATGGGCCTGGAAACAGCTGGGGCAGGGTATTTTTTGGACTCCCTCACTTGCCCTTGTCTGTCTGTGATGAGGGTTGCAGAAAAGCTTTTATCATGCAACCTAACTTTAACCTGCAATTTTAATTTCATTTGATTTTTTTCTCTTTTATTTTTTTTTCACTCTGTAACTTTTAAAACATATTCAATTCTGAAGATTTGCAAGAAACCTAGCAAAAAATCAAGAAAAAAATGACAATTGTGAAAAAACATACATTAGGAAACATTAATTCTTCTGTATGTGATAAAAAAAATGAATGAACAAAGGAAAGGAAAAAGAAGGGGGGGGGAACTTTACTGAAAGGTTTCATTTTTGATAGAATCAAAAATCTTTCCTAAGTTAGAGTATTATGAGGGAAGTTACTTAACTGCCAAACAAATGTTTTTGACACACAACTATAATGATATTGTATTTTTAGACCACTTTTAGTGCTTTCTGTGTTGTACTTTATAGTGTTAAAGTTTCTTTGTTTCTGCCTCTCACAGATCGCGAGAACCAGTCGATCCTGATCACGTATGTACACCCCCTGCTCGGGTCCCTGCGGGGCTGCCCAATGCCAGGGGACCTCCTGCCTGACCACACGCTCTCTGCTTCTCTCTTTGGCTTGACAGCGGAGAATCCGGTGCAGGGAAGACTGTGAACACAAAGCGTGTCATCCAGTACTTTGCAACAATTGCAGCGAGCGGGGAGAAGAAGAAGGAGGAGAAGCAGCAGGCAGGCAAAATGCGGGTGAGTTACCACTTACTAACATTTTGTCTAGTTCTGCAGTTGTTACATGGATTAAACTACATGGTTTAACAGTAATTATCCTGTAGGGAACACTTGAGGATCAAATCATCAGTGCCAACCCACTGCTGGAGGCCTTTGGAAATGCCAAGACTGTGAGGAATGACAACTCCTCACGCTTTGTGAGTTTTCAGTCAAAACCAGCTTCACTTTACAATTAGGAAGAAGTGTATTGATATTGATTGGTTCCTGAAGTTCAACAATAAGACATTTATATTTGTGTTTCCTTAAATATTTTCTCATTTTATAGCTAAGTATTGAAATACAAGATAGAAAACACATAAATGACAGAAATAAAATTTAAAATGGAACCTAAGTATTCATTCAATACAAATATATCCTGAAATGGTAAACTGGTAGAATGATACATATACATTTTTTTCACTGTATAAAATGTTCCTTCTCTAGTTCAGGTCTCAGCAGGACTTACTTCAAATCTGGATCAGATTGTTCAGAGCCTGATAAAGTTTTGAAAATCTCCAAGAATAGAGATTCCACAGCCTCTGGGTACCTTTCCTAAAACCACAATGCACTCATAGTAAAAATGTTCGTCTTCACGTCTAGTCAGAGTTTCTCTTGCTGCAGTATGTGATGTTGACATTTGTAGTAAACCTCTGAAAAAAGTCTAGCTCTTCTCTATAACTCCCTTTAGGAAGCAGAGCTTTCCTTCTGTTCTCCAAACTCAGTCTATTTATCCTTTCCTTAAAACTGACATCTCTTTTTTTGTTTCCCCCTCTCTTAAGGGTAAATTCATCAGGATTCACTTTGGAGCCACAGGCAAACTGGCTTCTGCTGACATTGAAACATGTAAGAGACCTCCTCTCCTGATCGCATTCCTTCCTCCCTTTCCACCTCAATGTACTTTTGCAGGCCTAACTCTGTCCTACCATCTTTGCCAGATCTGCTGGAGAAGTCCAGAGTCACTTTCCAGCTCAAGGCAGAAAGAAGCTACCACATATTCTATCAGATCATGTCCAACAAGAAGCCAGAGCTAATTGGTAGGAAGTCTTATAAATTGATTGATGGAATGTTGTTTAACATTTATCTTCATTCCTACAGCCAGATATGTCCTATTCCTCTTTACAGACATGCTCCTCATTACCACCAACCCATATGATTACCAATTTGTGAGTCAAGGTGAGATCACTGTTGCCAGCATTAATGACCAGGAGGAGCTGATGGCTACAGATGTAAGTGACACAGAGCATATGGTACGGTGAAAGTTCCACTTAATGGCCCAGAGATTTATTTGACTGATTCTGTTGCAGAGTGCCATTGACATCCTGGGCTTCACTGCTGATGAGAAAACAGCCATCTACAAGCTGACCGGGGCTGTCATGCACTACGGAAACCTGAAGTTCAAGCAGAAGCAACGTGAAGAGCAAGCAGAGCCTGATGGCACAGAAGGTATTAGGATAATTTGCTACTGATCTCTCTGTACTACCAGAAAAATTTTCTATTGTAACACTAAAGGTCTGTAGAAAAGGTGTTTTTTTGAAAAGGATTTTTTTTTCCCTTCTAAGACGAGACTTCATTTTGTTGTCCCAAATCTGGGTCCTTTACCTTGTATGCAAGCAAATCACACACAGAGCAGAGGTATTTCCACGTTTATTCCATTAATGCTCAAAAATGGGCTGCTTGTCCCAAAACAGGAGCATGCCTTAGTTTTGAAAATCTCCATTTTTAGATACTGATTATTACTTATTCAAACAATTAATACAGATTCATTGTTATTCTCTTTAATGATTGGTCAAGATTTCTTCGCTACCTATGCAAATTCGTGTTCAGACTCTGCCTTCTTCCATTGTTCTATTTTGAGCAGGTGGTATCATTTGGGTAGATGGTCATTGAGTCGGTGGTCAATGAGTCAGTGGTCATCATCTCCCCCTGCTGAAATTACTGTTATCTACTTCTCCTCTGATCTTGGCAGTTCCAAGTGGTTTTCTTTTTTTGCTGACCAGGCCTACAGTTCATCACTCTCTTGACAGGAATACCCTGCTTATATTGTGTGGTGGTTAGTTCCTTAATTGAATCACAGATAAATTGTGTCTAGTTACTATTTCTCTAATTTAATATCAGGTAAATAATTAAATAGGGTTGTGGCAGTATAGAGGACTTGAGCTGCAGCAGGTTTCCTTGGTTTCTTCAATTACATTTTGCATTTAATTTTCCTAGTTAATGTCAACTACAACAACTTTTTTTTTTTTTTTTTAAGAATCTGACTTCAATGTTCCAAGGACAAAAACATTGCTTAGATATCTTCTTCTTATTGTCTTTAAGCCTGAATTCTAAGTTTTTTGTTTTCTTGGCTATGAAACCTCCATTGTCTCACATCACACTGTGTCTCCTTTATACTCCCAGTTCTAGGGAACGACAAAGAAACAGGCAGGCACTGTTTATCAATACCTGACTACGAAGCTGGTGTCACCAGCAGAATTTTGGGTTGTTCATTCATGGAATAATCTCAGTGACACCAGGCCTGGGATTCACCTTCCTCAGTGGGGAAAAAATATTTTTGCTCATGAGTTAGTGGGACTGATTGAAAGAGTTTTGACTAGATTCAGAGGGGAAGGGAATAAAATTAGGTTTACTAGAGATAAGCCATGTGGTGGCATGACAACATCTGAGGAATGGTGTGCCAGTGAGAGTTACACTCTTCACAATGTACTGAGTGCTCTGGAATGCATTTGAAATGTGCATACACTAATGCATGCAGTACGAGGAATAAAAAAGAAAAACCAGAATCTTTGGCTCAGTCCCTGGCATAAGACTTGGTGGAAAGAGTCCTGTGACTGGCGTGCTGTGATGGATGGTTATAGGCTCTTCAGGAGTGAGAGGCAGGACAGGCAAGGTGGAGGGTTAGCACTGCATGTAAAGGAGGAGTTGGACTGTACAGCACTTGCATTTGGGGATGACATGGTTGGAAGGCTCCATGTAAGGATTAGAGGAAAAGCTAATGAAGCAGACAGTACTGTGGGAGTTTACTATAGATCTCCTGGCCAGGATGGCAACACTGATGTACTATTCTGCACAGAATTAAGGGAAATCTCCAGATCAGTTTCCCTTGTCCTTATGACTTACTTCAACTTCCCAGATGTTAACTGGGACTACCATACAGTAGACATGAACAGGTCCAGGAAATTCCTGAGACATGTTGAAAATAACTTCTTGATACAGGTCCTAAGGGAGCCAACCAGGAAAGGTGCCCTTCTAGGTTTGTTGTTTGTAGACATCTTCTTGTAAGCGATGTAACGATTGGTGCCTGTTTTGGCCACGGTGATCATGAAATCATTGTGTTTAAAATCTTTGACGATATGAGAAAAACTGAGAGCAGAGCTACTACCCTGGATTTTGGGAGAGCAGACTTTAGGATGCTCAAGAAACTAGTTAGTGGGGTCCCTGGGAATCTGTTTTCAAGGGCATTGAGGCCCGTAAATACTCAGCACTTTTTGAGACTTATTTTTTACGAGCACAGGAGCAGGCCATTCCAATGTGTCAGAAGTCAAGCAAGCAGTCAGTGGCTTGAATGAACAGGGATCTCCTGGAACTTAGGAGGAAAAAGAAAGCGTATGGACTCTGGAAGCAAGGTCAGGCTACGTAGGAGGACTGCAGAGATGCTGTTCACCACTGTAGGGAGAAAATTCATACAGCCAAAGTTCAGTTGGAGATGAAGCTGGCCAGTACTGTGCTAGATAACAAAAAAGGTTTTTTTTAAGTATTTAACAGCGAAAGGAGAACTAAAGAAAACAGTGGTCTGTTTTTCAATGAGGTTGGTCAGCTCACAAATAGGGATAAAGATAAAGCAGAGACATTTAATGCCTTCTTTGGCTCGATCTTTAACACCAATGATGGGCCCTGGGATCCCTGGAGCCCAGAGTTGGAGGACCATGACTAGGGGAGTGATAGGCTCCTAGTTGACTTTGAACTTGTACAGGATTTGCTAATGCAGCTGAATGCACTTAAGTCTGTGGGCCCTAATGAGATTCATTGCAGGGTATCAAAAGAGTTGGGCGATATTGTACGACCTCACTCAGTTATTTATCAATCTTCTTGGGGATCTGGAGAGGTCCCAGTTGACTGGAAGCTAGCAAATGTCATTCCAATTTTCAAATAGGGCAAGAAAGAAGACCCTGGTAATTATAGGCCTGTCAGTCTCACTTAGTTCCTGGTAAAAATATGGAGAAGATTATTCTGGGAGTTATTAAAAAACACTTGAAAGACAATGCAGTCATCGGTCAAAGCCAACACGGGTTCATGAAGGCAAAGTCATGCCTGACTAACTTAATATCCTTTTATGACAAGGTTACTCACCTAGTAGATGAAGGGAAGGCAATAGATGTGTTTTTTTTGGGGGGGGGGTTAGCAAAACTTTTGATATTGTCTCTCACAATATCCTTGTGGAGAAAATATCCAGCATATGGCTAGACATGTACACAATATGATGGGCGAACAATTGGCTGAAGGGTCAGACTCAAATGGTTGTAGTAAATGTGGTAAGAAATGGCTGATGGCCAGTCACTAGTGGTGTTCCCCAGGGCTCAACTGCAGGTCCAATTCTCTTCAGTGTTTTTACCAATGACCTGAAAATGGGAGTTAAGTGCACACTAAGTTGTTTGCAACGTTATTAAATTAGGAGGAACCAGTGATTACTTTGAGTGTAGAGAGGTCTTACAGACACATCTTGATAGATTGGCTTGTTCAGGAGACTAATTGACAGAGCCCCTTGGGAGGCTGTCATGAAGGGCAAAGGAGTCCAGGAAGGCTGGGCACTCCTCAAGAAGGAAGTCTTAAAGGTGCAGGAACAGGCCATCTCCATGTCCCGAAAGACTGGCTAGCGGGGTAGAAGACCAACCTGGCTGAACAGAGAGCTTTGGCTGGAACTCAGGCACAAAAGGAGAGTTTATGGTCTTTGGGGCGGGCCACTCAGGAGGACTACAAAGACGCAGTGAAGCTATGCAGGGAGAAAATTAGAAGGGCCAAAGCTCAGTTAGAACTCAATCTGGCTATTGTTGTATATTGCCTCTATAAATACATTAACAATAAAAGGAGGACTAGGGACAATCTTCCTCCTTTATTGGATGCAGGGGGAAACACAGTGACTAAGGACGAGAGAAAGGCTGAGGTACTTAACGCCTTCTTTGCGTCAGTCTTTAATAGCAGGACTAGTTGTTTGCTGGGTATCCAGACCCTTGAGCTGGAAGACAGGGATGGGGAACAGAATGAGACCTCCATAATCCAAAAAGAAATGGTTAGTGACCTGCTGCACCACCTAGACATACACAAGTCTATGGGGCCAGACAGGTTACACCCAAGAATGCTGAAGGAGTTGGTGGATGTGCTCACCAGACCACTCTTCACAGTTTATCAGCAGTCCTGGCTAAGCGGGTAGGTTGCAATGGACTGGAGATTAGCAGATGTGATGCCCATCTACAAGAAGGGTGAGAAGGAGGATCCGAGGAACTACAGACCTGTCTGTCTGACCTCGGTGCCGGGGAAGCTTATGGAGCAGATCATCTTGAGTGCCATTACATACTCTTTACAGGACAGCCAGATCATCAGGCCCAGTCAACATGGGTTCATGAAGGGCAGGTCCTGCTTAACGAACCTGGTCTCCTTCTATGACAAGGTGACCCACTTGGTGGATGAGGGAAAGACTGTGGATGTTATTTACCTGGAGTTCAGTAAAGCCTTCGATACTGTTCCCCACAACATTCTCATGAAAAAACTGGCTACCCAAGGCTTGGACAGGTGTACACTCTGCTGGATCAAACACTGGCTGGATGGCCAGGCCCAGAGAGTGGTGGTGAATGGAGTTAAATCCAGTTGGCGGCCGGTCACAAGTGGTGTTCTACAGGGCGCAGCATTGGGGCCACTGCTGTTTAATATCTTCATTAATGATCTTGATGATGAGATTGAGAGCACCCTCACTAGGTTTGCAGATGACACCAAGTTAGGTGGGAATGTTGATCTGCCTGAGGGTAGGAGGACTCTTCAGAGGGACCTGGATCGGCTGGATAGATGAGCTGAGGCCAATAGTATGAGCTTCAACAAGGCCGAGTACTGAGTCCTGTATGTGGGCCGCAACAACCCCATGCAATGCTACAGGCTTGGGGAGCAGTGGCTGGAAAGCTACCTGGCAGAAAAGGACCTGGGGGTGTTGGCTGAGAGCTGACTGAACGTGAGCCAGCAGTATGCTCAGGTGGCCAAGAAGGCCAATGGCATCCTGGCCTGTATCAGAAATAGTGTAGCCAGCAGAACTAGGGAATTGATTGTACCACTGTATTAGGCACTGGTGAGGCTGCATCTTGAGTACTGTGTTCAATTTTGGGTGCTGCAGCATAAGAAGGACACTGAGGTGCTGGAGCATGTCCAGAGAAGGGCAACAAAGCTGGTGAAGGGTCTTGAGAATAAGTCTTATGAGGAGCAGCTGAGGGACTTTGGGTTATTTAGTCTGAAGAAAAGGAAGCTGAGGGGAGACCTTATTGCTCTCTACAACTACCTGAAAGGAGGTCATAAAGCGGGGGGTGTTGGTCTCTTCTCACAAATTACAGCTGATAGGATAAGAGGAAATGGCGTCAAGCTGCACCAGGGGAGGTTTAGGTTAGACATTAGGAAAAACTTCTACACTGTAAAGGTTGTCAAAGACTGGAACAGGCTGCCCAAGGAAGTGGGTGAATCACCACCCTTGTCTGTATTTACACTGTAAAGGTTGTCAAAGACTGGAACAGGCTGCCCAAGGAAGTGGTTGAATCACCACCCTTGTATGTATTTAAAAGCTGTCTAGATATGGTGCTCAGGGACATGGTTTAGAAGTGGACCCAGTAGAGTTAGATAACAGTTGGACTTGATGATTGTAAAGGTCTATGATTCTATGATTAGAGTGCTGGGCAATCACCAAATGCATGAAATTTAATAAGGACAAATGGTGGGTTCTGCACTTGGGACGGTGAAATCCTTGATGTACGTATAGACTGCAGGACAAGAGGCTGGAGTGCAGCCCTGCAGAAAGGGATCTGGAGGTTTTGGTTGATGGATGAACAATGTACCCTGGTGGTGAAAACGGCCAACTGTATCCTGGGGTGCATTAAGCACAGTATGGCTAACTGGGCAAAAGAAGACTATGCTCAGCATTGGTATAGCCTCACCTCAAGTACTGTGTGCAGTTTTGGGCTCCACAATATAAAAATGATATAAAAATATTTGAATGGGTCGAAAGGAGGGCATAAAATATGGTGAAAGGATTAGAGGGCATGACTCACAAGGAATGGCTGAAAATACTAGGTTTGTTGAGTTTAGAGAAGAGGAGACTGAGGGGTGAAATCATTGATGAGGGGGAGTGAAGAGTGAGGTGCTGATCTCTCTGGTGTATGGTGATAGGATGTGAGGGAATGGCTTAAAGTTGTATCGGGGGAAGTTCAGGTTGGATATTAGGAAAAAGTTCTTCACTGAGAGGGTGGTCAAGCATCAAAACAAGCTCACCAGGGAAGTGATTAGGGCCTCAAGCTTGTCTGTGTTCAAGAAGCATTTGGACAGTGCTCTTCAATATATGGGTTAACGTCTAGGTTGTCCTGTGAGGAGACAGGAGTTGGACTCGATGATCCTTGTGGGTGCATTTCAAATCAGGACAGTCTATGATATTTATGAACTATCCTTTACAGTGTACTTTGTTTTGAAATAATTTTATCAAAATCTGTGCGTCATCCAATAAATGATTCTTCTCTCTGTGTTAGCAGTTGCTGACAAGGCTGCCTACCTGATGGGTCTGAACTCAGCTGACCTGCTCAAGGCACTGTGCTACCCTAGAGTCAAGGTTGGGAATGAATATGTGACCAAAGGTCAAACTGTGCAGCAGGTAACAACCAGTTTGTGTTTAGAAACCTCTGGTTTGAATTAACATCATGAGCATTCTCTTCAGATCCACATGGTAACTTACTTTCTTTCCTCTTGGTACAGGTGCACAATTCAGTGGGTGCTCTGGCAAAGGCTGTCTATGAGAGGATGTTCTTGTGGATGGTTGTTCGCATCAATGAACAGCTGGATACCAAGCAACCCAGACAGTACTTCATTGGTGTCCTGGACATTGCTGGCTTCGAGATCTTTGACGTAAGGAAAAGAGTTTGTTAAGTGCTTCTTAGAAGAGACATCTAACTATTAAGGAAAATCAGAGAAATATGTTGTTTTATTTTACATGATAATGGAAAAATGATTATGAACTTGTAGGAGCTCAGAAGTACACAGCCATAGAAAGGCTATGGATTTACATGAAGAACAACTCAGTAATAACATTCTCCAGAAGGAGAAAAATTCTTATAAGGCAGAGAAAATGAGTATTAAAGGACTGTCAGATGGGCTGTTATAGGCTGAAAATGGTGGCAAAAGAACACAGGCGTTTTGCAACATCACTTTTGATGTACAAGGGCACCAAAAATTATGTGTTTCAGGATGCAGTGAAAACCACAGATTTGATCTAAAAGAAGAGAAAACGTTGAATGGAATAACTGAAAGATTAAAATTGAATCAGAAAGAAGTGTTGTAACATGCATAGGGACTAATCTTCTAATTTTTTTCCCTGAGTATGCTTTGTAACTGTGTAAAAATTAGGAATATTTGTTGCAAAGAATACCAGAAGTCCTTTGAGAGCACTGAATTTGAAGTCAGTCTTTCTTCAACATGAAGGGAAAGATGTTATTGGGAATGCTGCACATTACATTGTTATTGGGAATGCTGCACATTAGTGTAGTTTTCACTGTGGAAACTTGTGAATTTAAATTTATCAAGTTTCTCCTCTTTCAACATATGACACCATTGTTGCACGACAAGAGCAGACTGCTGACATGAAAGAATACAACTGCAGTGCTAGTCTTCAGATGCATGACGTGCAATTACATAGAGTTCCTCCGACCATAGGCACCCACTATGTCAAATAACCCTAGTCAGTGTTAAGAAAAGGACAGTTGCCCTGCCATTGGCTCTTTCCACTAGATATAGCTGTTAAGTAAATCACAGATCAGGGTGCTCAGTTTGTTACAGGGAAGTTGCTGTAGAAGAGTGCTACAGATGATTTATAAGCTGATCTAACCACAGATCTAGTCAGAGCTGGAAAGTAATGAAGTAAATCTCACTGTTTTATAGGACTAGGAACACGGTTCAAAAATGCTGCATCTGTCTGTGTTTTGCAGTTCAACAGCCTGGAGCAGCTGTGCATCAACTTCACCAATGAGAAACTGCAACAATTCTTCAACCACCACATGTTTGTGCTGGAGCAGGAGGAGTACAAGAAGGAAGGAATTGAATGGACATTCATTGACTTTGGGATGGACCTGGCTGCCTGCATTGAGCTCATTGAGAAGGTATCCTTCCTCTTCAGGTGCATTATGCATTTGGGAATTCTATAGTTACTTGGCATCAGTTTTCAGATGACTCTTCCACATTCACGTCCAAACATTCTGGTTTGGTTATTCAAAATACCTGAATACGTAGCTTATTTTATCTGTGAGTTTTCAATACATTCATAGCAGCAGCTCTGTAGGCTCTCTTTTCAAGAGCCAAAACACTGCAAAGCTCCCAACAGTATTCTTTCATAACAGCTAGATTTAGTTTCCACTATAAAGCCTGCAAGTTTCTCATAAGCTCTGATACATTAATTTCTGCCCAGCAGTACAGTTAAAACAGGAGATCTCTTTTTTTTTTTTTTTTTTTAGTATTTGCGATATAAAAGATGGAACTCCACAACTTCCAGTTGATAGTCATACTTTCATGTGCATCAATTGAAACAGTAAAAGGAGTCAAGTTTGTTATGGGACATGTCATTCAGTGACTAGGAGGATCTTGAGCAAAGAGCACTTTTGTTAAGACATATCCATACCCTGTGAGCTGTTTAGAACAAGAGGTTTTGTGTATATGACATGTTTAACTTTATTTTTCAGATTTTCTGGCACAAATAATGTAATTTCGACCAGTCATTGAGCCTGGTAAATATTTGGATTGGAAAAGAGACAGCAGTATTGCCTTACTGATATCACAGTCTTTGTTTATGATTTCATACTCTGTTGAGATAAGCCGAGCCAAATTTGTGTAAAAAGGCAAATTTGACACCTGTGTTTCTTTTGCCTTCTCCCAGCCCATGGGCATCTTCTCCATCCTGGAAGAGGAGTGCATGTTCCCCAAGGCAACGGACACCTCTTTCAAGAACAAGCTCTACGACCAGCATCTGGGAAAGTCCAGAAACTTCCAGAAGCCCAAACCTGCCAAAGGCAAGGCTGAGGCTCACTTCTCCCTGGTGCACTATGCTGGCACGGTGGACTACAACATCACTGGCTGGCTGGAGAAGAACAAGGACCCCCTGAATGAAACCGTCATTGGATTGTACCAGAAATCATCCGTGAAGACACTGGCCTTACTGTTCGTCTCTTATGGTGGAGGAGCAGGTCAGTTCTATAAATCTTTAGGTTCATCCATGCACAATGTACAGGGCGAATCACAAATTAATGTTTTAAAATATATATTTTTAAATGTGCAGAAGGTGGTGGTGGCAAGAAGGGTGGGAAGAAGAAGGGTTCTTCTTTCCAGACCGTCTCAGCTCTTTTCCGGGTAAGTACCAAATTTGTTATCTCTGGTAGTTCTTGGTTCTAGTTCAGTAAGTTGTATTTATAGTTTTTTAGAGCTCTTCACCGATGTTCTTGTAGCAAGAAAGTCCATTATGTCATTTAACCTCTGTTGTAGAGGATACAGGGTTTATCCCTTTATCCTCTGATTTATAATGATGTTGTCAGCTATCATAATAAAATTGTCTTATATAGCCTAGAAGCCTTCTTTCCCTCTTCTCCAGATCTCAAGGTGAAATATAGTCTTGTAATTATATTGTTTTGACTTTCTAGTTAAATGACTTCTTCACCCTTACCATGCCTTCTGCATACGGTAGGAGTTAGTCTGGTATGTGTGAAATATCCCCGTATGTCAAGGTCTAGACTGCTAACAAGTCAGAGGCTTACACAGTTCTTTCTCAAGCCTAGGCCTTCCTGCCTGGCTTTTCCATATGCTTCTCCCAGGTGAAACTGCCGTTCTTCCCTGCAGATATTCAGGACCACAAACTCATCCTTCACCTGAGGGATCCCTTCTTCAAATGGCCTAGTTCTTCCTGAGTTGCTTTTATTCTGCTCTTGGTCTCCTTGTCCAGTTTTCCCTGGATGGTCTTCCCTGGATGGACATGTGTGTCTTGGGCTCCAGGAGCAGTCACTGGGACAGGTGTAGACCTCTCATGGGTGAAGGACATTTGTAAATGTCTCCTTAGTTGTCCTCCTGTTCTTATTTCTCCTCCTGTTTTTTCCTCCTAAACTCATGGTTTACATCATACTGTGGTGTAAACATGGAAAACTGAGTTTTCCAAGATAAACTTGGTAGCCTCTGCCACACTGGTTTTTATACTGTTTTGATGTCCACCATCATTGCAAAATCTTTCAAAAACATGACCTACATAGCAAAAATACCATTTTTTTTTTTTTAATACAGGTTAAAAAAATTGGGAATGTCCTCTCTCAGATGTGATTTGAGGCAGGGGGAATGTTACTGATAGCTGTTCAGTTTGCAAGGCTTTGCATCACAGCTGGAGATCTGCCAGCTTGTTCTCCTTTTCTGTCTTTGTACCTATCTCTGAATCACATATTAAAAAAGCATCTTTCACACTTGGCTCCACAGGGAACATAGACCATAGGCTGTTTGAATAAATACCAATCTTCACTCAAATTAACTCTTTATTTGGAATAGAATTTGTGAAAGATATCAAATACAGTGATATTTCACATAAACTTACATCATTAGCATTGTATGAGCCTTCCAGAGCAAAAAGGTATTTTACATTTTATTTTAACACAGTATTCATAAAATGCACCATTCATATGGTTCCAGTGAGTTTGATGGCATTGTAGTAGTTTTGCTCTAAAGGTTAATGCATAAAACAAACATTTACTAATACAAACTTTTGTTCATAATTCTTCAGGAGAACTTAAACAAGCTGATGACCAATCTGCGCAGCACTCACCCACATTTTGTGAGATGCATCATCCCCAATGAAACAAAAACACCCGGTAAAGGCCTCAAGTATATACAGACTTTCCTGTGATACTGAAGATCTCTGTGTTTCAATCCACAATATTCACTTGTGCTCTGAATTGTTAGGTGTCATGGAGCATGAACTGGTGCTACACCAGCTTCGGTGCAATGGCGTGTTGGAAGGGATCAGAATTTGCAGAAAAGGATTCCCCAGCAGAGTTCTCTATGCTGACTTTAAACAGAGGTCAGGTTTCTCTACCATACTGTCTTATTATAGCTAGGACTATGCAACCTTAACCTGGTGGGACAATTTAGGGCCATGTTATCACATTGATATATCTTTTGTAGAGAAGTAATCCTTGTTGTCTTTACTCAGCACCTTATGTCTCACCTGTTCTTTTGATGGTATTAAATGACTCATTGAAAGCAAACAGGACATACTGGTATCCTCCCAAGAAGGGTCTTGATGTTGTCTGTTGCAAGAACCTCTGGAATTTATATAAGCAACTATCAGGGACCAACAATGGCCAACTGCTCCCTAAGAGAAAGAGAACTGGAAGCTGAAGGTGACCTCAGGGCATACCCTCACAAACAGGGTACAGTCCAACAGGGTCGGAACACGGTAGCCAGAGCTGGGATCTAGTAAGGGGTCCATTGACAATCCCAGTCAAGGCAAGCATTGAATGAGATCCATGGGCCACCCGGGTGGTCCTGTCAGGAGCAGCAGGAGATGGGGCTAGAGACAGCACTGGAAACAAAGCTGCAGTATCTGTACGAGAGCTCCACGGAGGAAACAACTACCTACAGTATAGGTCCAAGGTCCGTCAAGAAAGCAAGGCCAGAGACTGGGCTGGAAAACAGCTATGGTGTAACTCATACAAGAAATGTATGAGTTCAGGCCTAAGCTGAAATGGAACCCATGAGCCCATGGTGGAGGCCCTAGGTGAGGCTGCTCACGGCCATTAAGTGCCTTCAGGGCTCTGAGAGCTATATGGTTACTTAGACACAGATTAGATAGTGTGCCAGGTTTCCTTCCTGTCCCAGCTAGCTCAAATTCCAAACTAGTGCACCATTTTTGTAACCTCTATATGTTAGTTATATAATAATAATGCATTCATTATATCATGTTCCCTTTTTTTTTTTAACATCTTACTGTCCAGGATACTGTAGTATCATCTACTCTACGTAGAATTGTAATAGGTAAATTGTAGCAAAAGTTTCTCACATTGCTGAGAAAATGTATCCCTATTTAATAAAGCAATGTCTCAAAAAATCAGTCAACATTCAGCCAAGACATTGTCCTGACATATCGGGAAGCCAGCAAACCTGTTTTAAAAAGAAACGTTGGCTTGGGTAATAAGAATATTCTGACATTCTGTTTCTTTCCTACAGATACAGGGTATTGAATGCAAGTGCTGTCCCAGAGGGACAGTTCATGGATAGCAAGAAAGCTTCTGAGAAGCTCCTTGGATCCATTGCCATTGATCACACCCAATATAAATTTGGTCACACCAAGGTACAAGTACAACTTGGTAGAGACATTTGTTACGAAAATATTAAGATAGGTATGAATGAAATATAGATATAAATGTACATACATAAAAGCACTAGAAATGAAATCATGGCAAGGAATAAAGCAACAGCATGCATAAACAGCCAATGATATGTTTGCCAGCAGTAAAAGTGGTAGCATTTGTAGCAGGAAGATGTAGCTTGCACCGAGAGCACAGGGTAGTCCCATCAGCAGACAGTCTATGCTCTGTTAACTAGTAGGATGACAACAGAAAGACTGCATCCAAAAGATACAGAACATGAGGAAACAAAAGAAAATGTACAGCAACGTTCCCTGAGTTTCGTGAAATATGAAGCAATATTCTGAGGTGAAAGAATGTTCTGCAAAGTCGTTGATTCCTAAAAGGGATAAAAGTTACCAGTTCCTGACTGCCAATCAAGATAAACCTAGGGGACACAGTGAGGAATTGGTAGCTGAAATTCCTTGTCTTATATGTATTGGACAAGTCATACCATTCAGACTGCCTGGACACATACACATTGATGTTT
This sequence comes from Charadrius vociferus, assembly GCF_000708025.1. Lineage (NCBI taxonomy): Eukaryota > Metazoa > Chordata > Aves > Charadriiformes > Charadriidae > Charadrius > Charadrius vociferus. The sequence goes on along the minus strand of NW_009647009.1, from coordinate 52,736 downwards.
GTGAGTATATTGGTGTGATAGTGTGAGTGGTTACAGTCCATTTAGAGGACTGGATAAAATAAAAATATCACCTTCCCCTTTCATAAAGTTGCAATGACTTTGGTAACAGTAATCCTTATGGAAATGTAATCTGTTTGTGTTTTGATGACTTGAGTGATGTCTTATGTCATCCAATTTCTCAAGGTGTTCTTCAAAGCTGGTCTGATAGGTCTTCTGGAGGAGATGAGGGATGAGAAGCTGGCACAGCTCATGACTCGTACACAAGCCAGGTGCAGGGGGTTCCTGATGAGAGTGGAGTACCAGAGAATGGTGGAGAGGAGGTAGACATTCTTCTTTAAGTTCATCTCATTGCTCATTGTTTCCACAGACATGACACTGACAATTCTTCCTACACGTCCTGAGAAACTTGCTCTAGGTGACTGTGCTTGAGCAGGAGGGATTGGACAAGATGTCCTACAGAGTTCTATTCCAGTATCAACCACTCTGTGATTCTGTGATTGAGTCTATTGAGTCTATTTGGTTTGCATTTCAGGGATGCCATCTTCTGCATCCAGTACAATGTTCGTGCATTCATGAATGTCAAGCACTGGCCCTGGATGAAGCTGTTCTTCAAGATCAAGCCCTTGCTGAAGAGTGCAGAATCTGAGAAGGAGATGGCCAACATGAAGGAAGAGTTTGAGAAAACCAAGGAAGAGCTTGCAAAGTCTGAGGCCAAGAGGAAGGAGCTGGAGGAGAAAATGGTGAAACTGGTGCAGGAGAAAAATGATCTGCAGCTGCAAGTGCAGGCTGTGAGTACCATCAGTGCACTACATACTTCTTCGTTAGTAGAAAATGAAGATCAAACATACCTTCCAAAGAACAGAATCAAATAGATAGCACAGCAACCATGATGAAACTCAAAATTATAAATAAGGGCCAAACATAAGACTGTCCTCTATGTGGCCCTGGCAGGTGATTTGTATTGGAGACACTTCAATCTTACATCCCCACAAACTCAATGTAAAGAAGAAAATATCTTCAATAAAAGTATATGCGTGTATACAAAATATATAAAAAATAGATACATATGTATGACATGGATATCATATATCTATCTATGTGTAAACATATATTTGTGAGTAGATATGTATATCAACACAGAAAGTATATATCTAAAAAATGTATGTATCTAAAGTTTATGAAACTGTATGTAGAAACATACACAGTGTAAATTATATATATGTCAAGTACACATGACCATATGGTTACACCCTAAATAAAATGTTGTCTGAAGTATTCTAATAGGAACAAGAGTAAACAGAGGTGTGAAAGAATTCCCACAATTTCAGAGGCTTCATTGTATGATGAAAAGCACGGGAGACATCTTTATCCTGAAAATAAACTTTTAGTTGAGTAGATTCAATTTTTCTGAAAAAGCGTTTCCCTTAGGAGTCAGGATGCTGGGTTCCAAATCCTCACCAGAATAGGCTACTTAGCAATGATCACTGAGGTCAGCAGAGAAAAGTAGAAAATACATGTGACTCTGTATAGAGCTGCGCTGTGACATATCACTTCAGTGAAAAACATGAAACAGATTATATCATATGTAATATTCTAAGCAACAAAATTGAATGAGTGAAAAAGTCAAAGGATACAGCTAGTAATAAGAAAAGCTTCAAGGATTCTTTCTACTGTAGGAAGCAGACAGCTTGGCTGATGCTGAGGAAAGGTGTGACCAGCTCATCAAAACCAAAATCCAGCTGGAAGCCAAAATTAAGGAGGTGATTGAAAGGGCTGAGGATGAGGAGGAGATTAACGCTGAGCTGACAGCCAAGAAGAGGAAACTGGAGGATGAATGTTCAGAGCTGAAGAAAGATATTGATGACCTTGAGTTAACACTGGCCAAGGTTGAGAAGGAAAAACACGCCACTGAAAACAAGGTATACAACAGATTCTGTGACACACATTCAAGGAAAAGAGATCCATTCCCAATTCTTGTAACAAGGTTGTTTTCTTCTTCTCAAAGGTGAAGAATCTCACAGAGGAGATGGCAAACCTGGACGAGACCATCGCCAAGCTGACAAAAGAGAAGAAGGCCCTCCAAGAGGCCCATCAGCAGACACTGGATGACCTGCAGGTAGAAGAGGACAAAGTCAATACGCTGACCAAAGCCAAGACCAAGCTGGAGCAGCAAGTGGATGATGTAAGCCCACAGACATACAGCAAGAAGAGGACAGGTATGGAGTTAGACCTGACTGGTGGAGCACTGATGGTCTTGTTGTGTTTAGCTGGAAGGGTCCCTGGAGCAGGAGAAGAAACTGCGCATGGACCTTGAGAGAGCTAAGAGGAAACTCGAAGGAGACCTGAAGCTGGCCCATGACAGCATAATGGATTTGGAAAATGATAAGCAGCAGCTGGATGAGAAACTGAAGAAGTAAGTGGGGCTGTTGGGCACCTGAGTGCTGGGCTGGTGCACTTGTCTTTTCTCTGTGAGCTCTAACACCTTTTGCTTTGCCCAAAGGAAAGACTTTGAAATCAGCCAGATCCAGAGCAAAATCGAGGATGAGCAAGCCCTGGGCATGCAATTACAGAAGAAGATCAAGGAGCTGCAGGCAAGTCTCTGTCCCTTCCCCTCTCTCACCCAGACACAGTTCAGGAAGGAGGAGGACATGGGTGTGAAGGGTCCCTAATGTTCCCCAGGCGCGTATTGAGGAACTGGAGGAGGAAATTGAGGCAGAGCGAACCTCTCGGGCAAAAGCAGAGAAGCATCGGGCTGACCTCTCAAGGGAGCTCGAGGAGATCAGCGAGCGCCTGGAAGAAGCAGGAGGGGCTACCGCAGCTCAGATGGAGATGAACAAGAAGCGTGAGGCAGAATTTCAGAAGATGCGTCGTGACCTCGAAGAGGCCACGCTGCAGCACGAAGCCACGGCTGCTGCACTGCGGAAGAAGCACGCGGACAGCACAGCTGAGCTTGGGGAGCAGATCGACAACCTGCAACGAGTGAAGCAGAAGCTTGAGAAGGAGAAGAGTGAGCTGAAGATGGAGATTGACGACTTGGCCAGTAACATGGAGTCTGTCTCCAAAGCCAAGGTATGGAATTGCCGTAGAACGTGCTCACAGGGCCACAGTATGGCACAGAGGCTACATCTACCAGCCCCATTCTCATAAAAAAAAAGTACCCGCTGTGAGGATAAGGCAGAGTCCAGGTGTTCATCTCCTTTCCTTTCCTTGTGTATGCTTGCTATCTAGGCAAATCTGGAGAAGATGTGCCGCACTCTGGAAGACCAGCTGAGTGAGATAAAAACTAAGGAGGAGCAGAATCAGCGCATGATCAATGACCTCAATACTCAAAGAGCTCGTCTGCAGACAGAATCAGGTGAGACACCCTCATTCCTCAGGTGCAATGGGAGGATCTGCAAGCTGTGGGCATAAGCACAGGCTGCAAAGTGACAACTTCTGTAACCTCTCCAGGCCACTCCTGCTTGCATGGGTTTACAGGCAGAAACTGTCACAGTATTGATATATTTTGTCACTTTACCCTTCCCAGGTGAATATTCACGCCAGGTGGAGGAAAAAGATGCTCTGATTTCTCAGCTATCTAGGGGCAAGCAAGGATTTACCCAACAGATTGAGGAACTCAAGAGGCATCTAGAGGAAGAAATAAAGGTCTGGAATTACCCCACTACCTACATCCCCCCTAAGTGAATCTGGAGAATCCTGTCTGATCCAAGATTGGTTCAATATTCTTTCCCCAAACACGTGTAGTACTGGAGGGTGCACCAGTAATGCACATCCCCCAACTCATGACCTAGAGGGGGAAGGAAGCATAATGATTTCGATGCAGGAAGAAGTCATGCACAAGGCTTTCTTGAGGTTCTGATGATTTTCTCCACTACAGGATTCATACACTGTTGTCAAAACATTTACAGAAACATCAAATTACTGTCCTCAGAGCACCTGTGGATCATCCTGATCCTCCAGAACACATTAATGAAGGCTTCCAAAGAGCTGATCCACAGCCAGGTTGATCCCAGTCTGTGCTGCACTCCTGGATCATACTGACCCAGGTGCAAGACCTTGCACATATGTCGAAACACTTACAGAAACAACAGATTACTGTCCCCAGAGCACCTGTCACTAACACATCCTGATGCATTGATGAAGGCTTCATCAGCTCCCAGCTCCGTTTGCCTAATAAGAGGTTCATTCTAATTTCACTGTCAATTTCATTATCAAGAGGCATCTCAAGCCAAATATTCAGGTTACCAATCCCAATGTGCTCACAGGCCAAGAACGCCCTGGCCCACGCCTTGCAGTCTGCTCGCCATGACTGTGACTTGCTCCGGGAACAGTATGAGGAGGAGCAGGAAGCCAAGGGGGAGCTGCAGCGTGCCCTGTCCAAGGCCAACAGCGAAGTGGCCCAGTGGAGAACCAAATACGAGACAGATGTGATCCAGCGCACAGAGGAGCTGGAGGAGGCCAAGTACGTGGGGAAGGTGGGAAGGCTGACAGAGACTAATAATGGAATTTTGAAGAGACCATTGAGATTCTAAAAGGTGAAAGCAAAGAGAGTTACATCAAATCAAATAGAGTTACATCAAATAGAAATAGGTACTACAAAGGGTGTGTTTTTAAAACCCCAGAAGTCTATATGACAGAGAATGCAAGAGAACAGCAATGTATAATGTGTGCAGAGGGCAGAGGGAGGTCTAGACACTTGGGAAAGGAAAAGAGATACAATGACAGCCTGGGACACGCTCTGCACTGTGTGTGTGGGTAACAAATGCTGTAAAGTGCCTCAGCACTGTGGTGAAATGAACAGCACAAACTCCATTTTTGTCCCCAGTTATGAGCTGTGCTTATCTCCTCCCAGGAAGAAGCTGGCACAGCGCCTGCAGGATGCAGAGGAACACGTGGAAGCTGTGAATGCCAAATGTGCCTCCCTGGAAAAGACAAAGCAGAGGCTGCAGAATGAAGTGGAGGACCTGATGATTGACGTGGAGCGATCAAATGCTGCCTGCGCAGCTCTGGATATGAAGCAGAAGAACTTTGACAAGGTCTTTTGGGCTGCACGCCAGGGGCTCCTGGGCAGAGCGTCCGCTCCTGGGTGCCACATCCACACTCACGCCCCGTTTCTCTTCAGATCCTGGCAGAGTGGAAGCAGAAGTATGAGGAAACGCAGGCTGAGCTGGAAGCCTCCCAGAAGGAGTCTCGCTCTCTCAGCACGGAGCTGTTTAAGATGAAGAATGCCTATGAGGAGTCCTTGGACCACCTGGAAACGCTCAAGCGTGAGAACAAGAACTTGCAGCGTAAGTCCCTGGCTCTTTGCTCCTGGCAGGGCTTTCTCCTTATCCACCACTACCCACCGCTCCACATGGGTCTGTGCCTGCAGGTCAGCAAAGGTGCTTGTCACCACCGCAGGGCCCTTCCCATGCAGCTCTGTGCCTGACCATGCCATTGGTCTTTGTTCCCACAGAGGAGATTTCCGACCTCACGGAGCAGATTGCTGAGGGAGAAAAGGCGATTCATGAGCTGGAGAAAATCAAGAAGCAGATTGAGCAGGAGAAATCTGAAATCCAGGCTGCTCTGGAGGAAGCTGAGGTACATGCCCATAATCACTGCTGTCTGCACTAAAACTATGAGCAATGGGGAAATATGGCTAAAAACTGCTTGGTCCCACCCTGTCCTGCCTGGGGAGTGCAGCCAGCTGAGATTCCCTGAAAGATTCTGTAATTACCTAGAAAGCAAGCAGTAACATTACTGATGTTATAAATGTTTGTGTCCGATTGTCCAGGCCTCCCTGGAACATGAAGAGGGGAAGATCCTGCGCCTCCAGCTTGAGCTCAACCAGGTGAAGTCTGAGATTGACAGGAAGATAGCAGAAAAAGATGAGGAGATTGACCAGATGAAGAGAAACCACCTCCGAGTTGTGGAGTCCTTGCAGAGCACCCTGGACGCTGAGATCAGGAGCAGGAACGAAGCCCTGCGGCTAAAGAAGAAGATGGAGGGAGACCTGAATGAAATGGAGATCCAACTGAGCCATGCCAACCGTGTTGCTGCAGAGGCACAAAAGAACCTGAGAAACACACAGGGAGTGCTCAAGGTCTGTTCAGCAAAGCTACAGAAAGAGAAATTACAACCCTGATAGTTTTTGGTACCCAAGCGCACACTGCCACCTTGCAATGTCTCTTGCCTCTTTTATAGGATACCCAGATACACTTGGACGATGCTCTCAGGACACAGGAGGACCTGAAGGAGCAGGTGGCCATGGTGGAGCGCAGAGCAAACCTGCTGCAGGCTGAAATTGAGGAGCTACGGGCAGCCCTGGAGCAGACGGAGCGCTCAAGGAAAGTGGCTGAGCAGGAGCTTCTGGATGCCACTGAACGTGTGCAGCTCCTCCACACCCAGGTAAGGGTGTGGTACCAAAAGCATATGTGTTGACCCTTAACAAGCACAGAGAGCTGCTCTATACCCGAGGATAGGGCAGGACAGTGGTCTAGAATGGCCTCTCTACTGGTCTCCACAAAGGAAGGTACACTCAGCGCCCATCAGCTGAGCCCACCACTCACATTTTGTAAACAACCATTTTAAAAAGGATTCCAGGTTTTGAATTGCAAACTTGAAGAGTCAAGACTTGGCTGAGTCTGTAGGCTTGGTATTGCAGGCGTCAGACTACAAGTCTTGCAATCCTCTTTTGTATAGAACACCAGCTTGATCAACACCAAGAAGAAGCTGGAAACAGACATTGCCCAAATTCAGGGTGAAATGGAGGATACGATCCAGGAAGCCCGCAATGCTGAAGAGAAGGCCAAGAAGGCCATCACAGATGTGAGTCGGGGGCTCCTTTCATTGCTGACTGTGGATGTATTCTCCCCAAAAATGTCCCCAGCCCTAAAATATCTTTGACTCTTTGCTCTCATCAGGCAGCCATGATGGCAGAAGAGCTGAAGAAGGAGCAGGACACCAGCGCCCACCTGGAGAGGATGAAGAAGAACCTGGACCAGACGGTGAAGGACCTGCAGCATAGTCTGGCTGAGGCTGAGACGATC
>NW_009647009.1:24797-44226 GCF_000708025.1 Charadrius vociferus | reverse complement strand
TGAAGAGAAACCACCTCAGAATTGTGGAGTCCATGCAGAGCACCCTGGACGCTGAGATCAGGAGCAGGAACGAAGCCCTGCGGCTAAAGAAGAAGATGGAGGGAGACCTGAATGAAATGGAGATCCAACTGAGCCATGCCAACCGCCAGGCTGCAGAGGCACAAAAGAACCTGAGAAACACACAGGGAGTGCTGAAGGTATGAAGGCAAATATGAGCATGCAGGTAGCTAGATTGTGAAGTAGTATACTGACATCATAATCACAGACACGCCTTAGTAAACGAGCCATACATGTCACTGTACAACTTTGCTCCAGTGCTGTTCATTCTTATAACTTCACTTTATTCTTTTAAAGGATGCCCAGATACACCTGGACGATGCTCTCAGGACACAGGAGGACCTGAAGGAGCAGGTGGCCATGGTGGAACGCAGAGCAAACCTGCTGCAGGCTGAAATTGAGGAGCTACGGGCAGCCCTGGAGCAGACGGAGCGCTCAAGGAAAGTGGCTGAGCAGGAACTGATGGATGCAAGTGAGAGAGTTCAGCTCCTCCACACTCAGGTTAGATTCATGAGATTCAAAATCTCAAGAGATGTTTCTTTTTCCCTTTCCAGATTTTTCATCCGTCTAAATTCTCAAATCATCTCTTATAATTAAAACCCTTAACTTGAACCCGAATGATTGCCCTTGTACAAAGAATTGGACTCTAGCTAAATGTGTAGGATTCCATTAACAGGAGTCAGAAGTGCTTCTTATAATTTTAAGCTCTCCCCGCTATCTAGAAGTGTATGACCTGACAAGACTCATCATTTGAAGGAGGATGCTATTATTAGTCATATAGATGATAATTTCAAATGTAAATATTCGATTTCTAAAGTAAGTGTTCTGTTTTGGAACTAACTGGACAATATTTTTTTGTTGTTCAACAGAACACCAGCTTGATCAACACCAAGAAGAAGCTGGAAACAGACATTGCCCAAATTCAGGGTGAAATGGAGGATACGATCCAGGAAGCCCGCAATGCTGAAGAGAAGGCCAAGAAGGCCATCACAGATGTGAGTCGGGGGTTCCTTTCAGTATGGATGTATTCTGCCTCAACCCAAAAAATGTCCCCAGCCCTCTTTGATTCTTTGTTCTCATCAGTCATCAATGGCTGGAGGCCAGAGTGCGTAGGGCTGGTATTTGTGCATGAATGAGCATGTCCCTTGGAGAGATACCAGGGAAGCTCCAAACATGGGCTTCTCATTGCAGGTGCGGGAGCTGGAAGGGGAGGTTGATGCTGAGCAGAAGCGCAGCGCTGAAGCCGTGAAGGGTGTGCGCAAGTACGAGAGGAGGGTGAAGGAGCTGACCTACCAGGTAAGGCAGGAGGCCTCCTTGGGCTGACAGGATTTTCTCACAGCAAGTTGGATTTTGTGCACACCACCCCCAAGGGGAATCATTAACCTCATGTGGTGGGAAGCCAATAAATTGTTCTCTTTCCTGCTTACCAACCACTCTAGTCTGAGGAAGACCGGAAGAATATTCTGAGGCTCCAGGATCTGGTGGACAAGCTGCAAATGAAGGTGAAATCCTACAAGAGACAAGCTGAGGAGGCTGTGAGTATCACTCTGAGTGGTGGTAAAGACACTTTCAAAGTAGGAAACTTGGGTACCGAGGATGTGATTTTTATGATTTTTTTTATGATTTATGATTTTTTTTTCTTTTTATCATTATATGTTCCAGGTTTGATAATGTATCCTTGGGACTGATTAGGTTTTCACAGAATGATAAGCAAATAGTTACATTTGAAAATATGAGGACTATTTCCGATTGTAAATTAAATTATTTTCAAATTATTTCAAATTATTGTCAATTCTCCTTCACAAGAACATAGCAATTAAGTAATTTCTTATTAGCTCTCTGACTAATACAATGTTTTGAAATTTTTTTGGTTATTATTTTCCTTTTAAATATCATGATTTTATTTGATATTTCTGTCTCCTGATAATAGAAATGTGTTTGTGAGAAGCATGCTGGACTTGTGCATGTTACACATAATATGGGAAGGTACCTTTGAGAAAAAGTTGAATTCTTTAAATCTGCTGTGCTTGTTTATATAATTTCTAGGGAATATGAGGGACCAGGATGTGCAAGCAGCATTTTAACATTTCATGCTGCATTAAATGCAGATGGGGGGCCCAGAGGTGCTGCTCAAGATTATTGGTGCCTCCTAGAATTGCCCCCAAAATAGTGGCAACATGCTATAGATCAGTTTCCAGCACCAGGTAGAATGATGATCCCAGCACTTCAGAGTTCTCAGTCAAAAGAGAGACCCTGAGGAAAAATGGTTTTGTCTCCCTGGAGTGCACAGGTTTTCTTCCTGAGGTTTGGGCTGTTACATTCTAGTTAGGTGGTGAATTGCCAAGTGAAGGAGCTCCAGGAAGAGGTGAGCAGGCTGTGTTGTTTCTGGAATGCCAAACAGGCATGAATGATCAACAAGTCCTCAGAGACACCCTGGAGGTGCAAGAGCTCAAACCCTGCATTACATGGAAGGACAAATTGCCTCAGAGTACACTTGATGAAGACGTCCAAGAAGCTGGAAACTTTTTACATCTGTCATTAGGAGAGGGCACATTCACCGCCCACAGATGTTCACCAATAGACTAGATACAGAGTCTGGTGACAAGTGAGATATGTTCCTTCAGAGGAGGCGACTGGGCCAGGTAAGCCTGGGTCCATGCGTCCAGGAAGTGGTGGTGAAAGTAGTCAGACACTCCTTTCCAAATAGGGTGGGGGAACTAATCTGCCAACCAGATCTGCTTTCTCAGGAAGTTTGCTACTTGCCAAGGGCTCTAATTCACAATGTTTTGGAGGGACTAACAAATCTTGGCTAGCAATCAGATTATCAAACGTTTCTCCTAGGCATATGAGTCCTGCTTTAAGAAGGAAGCAGGACTAGATAAGCTGCTGAGATCCCTTTTGTTGTGAGTTAATCATTTTTTCTGATACTCAGTAATAGTGCCCAGAGATTACAGAGCTCTGGGGAATACAGCGAAGGGGATGGGAGCTCAAGTGTTGTCCTCCCTGATTCTGCTGGTCAAGGGGACTGCTCAGGTATGAAAAGATGCATTCTTCAGGTCAACAGCTTGTTATGTGGCTGGTGTCACAGGCAGAGCTTTGGCTTTTATGACTGCATCTTGTTTAGTGAGCAACAAGAACTTCTGGGGAGTAGTGAATTTATCTGAACAAATAAGGTAAAAATATATTTGCCAGCATGCAGCTTCAAAGAAGAGGGCTTTAAACTAAGTTTATTGGGGGATGGTAACAAAATTCCCCAAATAAACAGACAAATAGATGCAAGGAAGAAGTATCTGGGGGACAGCATATTGGGGAAGGTTCTCACACCTCCACTGAGAAAGCAGCATGACAGGAAAACCATCTCATATGTCTGTAGACAAACTCATACAGCATGGGGAACATGCAGGAGGAATTAGAAGTCTGTACAGTCACTGCAGATCTAAGACCTCCTTGACATCACAGACACGGTGTGCTAGCTCTTGTTACGGAAGTGCTGTGTTTTTAAGGACCACCTCTACAGAGCACAGGAATGTGTAAAAAGGCAAGCAGTTTTGCAGGAGGCTATATATTCTGAATAGAGAATTCCTGACTAAGCTCAAATACAGAAAGGAAATATATGGGAAGTGGAAGCAGGGATGCGTGTCCTGTGAGGACTATCAGGACATTGCCTGTACATACGAGGATGGAGCCAAGAAACCTGAACTGGAGAGGAAGGTTGAGTTAGGAACCGCTTAAGCAAACTGGACATACACAAGTCCAGTAGACTAGGCGGATGCATCCAACTGTGCTAGGGAAGCTGGCCAATGCCATTGCAATTTCTCTAGTAACTTTGGAGGTTATGGCAAGTGGTGAAAGTCTCTGATGACTGGAAAAGCACTTAAAGAAGGGCAACATGGAGGATTTAGAAAGCCACGCAAGTCAGCCTTACTTCACGCACTGGGAAAATCACATTCCAGATCCTCTTGGAGGTAATGTCAAGGCAAATGAAAGAGAAGAAGGTGACTGGAAACTGCCAGCACGGATTTATCAAGAAGAGTTATTTATGATGTCTGCAACGGTCAAACGTGGTTTTGTTGAATAGGAGACAAACTTGTCTCAAAGGTGCACATTCAAAGGATGGGTGCCCAAAGGGCCCAAGTTGCATCAGCAAAGTTCTGACTGACATTACGATAAATATTTTCACCATGAAAGTGCTTAAGTGCTGAAACAGGAGCCCAGAGAGGCTGTGGAATCTTCATTCTTGTGGATACTCAAAAACCAACAAGTCCCTGAGCAACCAGATCTATCACTGGTCACCCTGTGCGAGTGGGAGATTGAACTGGATGGTGGCCTGAGATACCTTGCAACCATGAAGTTCAAAATCCCAGTTCTTGGATTGGATAAAAGTTGTTCATGATTATCTGAGTCTTTCGTTCAGAGGTAATATGTGCCTGTTCTAGAAACATATGCCAATCAACAAGAGGTAGATGGTCATTGAAGGCAGGCAGGCAAAAAGAGGGAAAGAAGGGTTTAATAACTGTTTGGATCAGGAACTGAATAGTGTTTACTCGTGTCTTGGCTTTGAGACAGTCACTTTCTGTTTATATACATTCACAGGTATTTATTTTCTGTGAATGTGTTGCCAAAATTCATCAGGTCTAGAGCATCAAACTGAATGTTGCTTCTACAGGTTATCAGGTCTGGGTAGTGAAAAGCAGGATTCCAAATTCAACACAATCATATTTTAAGATATTTAGGTGACCAGCAATTGTTTCTTTTTAGTTCAGTTCTGAAATCCAGACAGACATGGATGCACTGAACTCCCAATCTGACAAGTTCTTCTAAGAAACAACATAGCATGTCCTCAGTCTTCTCATTGCTATATGCATATGGTTAAAAAATATAGTTTTAGTATTATTCTGTCGATAAAAAGGAGTTCCATGAAACTTCTAGTGAATTTTCTAGATAAGAAACCAGAAAGATGGAGAAGATCTGTATTAAGAGCCTAGATAAGATCTGGAAAGCAGAAACAGAGGCTATGGACCTTCCCCTTCCTTCAGGAATTCCAAAGCTACAGGTGAAGGAAAATGGAAGTGTCAGTTTTCACATGTCCTTCTCCTCACACAGGAGGAGCTGTCCAATGTCAACCTCATCAAGGTCCGCAAGATACATCATGACCTAGAGGAAGCTGAGGAGCGGGCTGACATTGCAGAGTCACAGGTCAACAAGCTCCGCATGAAGAGCCGTGAGATTTATAGGAAAAAATAAGAAGAATGAGAATCTAGAAAGTTTTTAAAGTCACTAGGGAATGCACAGAATGTGAAGCTCCCTCACTTTTTTTCTGCAATTGTAGTTTGTTCCTTTAGAAATTTGTAAAAAATAAAGATTGTAGAGACCTTGGCATAGTAAGTGCTTCAAATGACTTCTTGTTTTTCTTCTACAAGCTCATTAATCTTTTCTAAATCCTCAACTTTCTGTGTCGTCTATTGTATACCTGCATTATGATGTATCCTTATATATAATAATGGAAAATTATTGTATATGTAAGTACATATACGTATGTTTATAGATATTCCCTTATACACACATGTTTATGTATGTATAATCCATATGCCACAATACATGACTGACAATGGAAAGTAGTGTCAATGAAGCATCAAGCGGGGAAACTACTGTTTGCCACTGAGTGACTGTGGAAGTTCCTTATCCTAAGCAGGTTTTCTGCAGTATGGTTTTTATTCTGTCCTCAATATCTCCGTTTCCTTCGGGGCCATAGCAAGTAATGTTATACTCAGATCTTTCACTGTTAGTAGTTTTAACATTTCAGGGGGAGAACTGTTAGTGGGATGAAGGTTTCAATTGTGTTGGAGATTTCCTCAGTGGAAGGGAGGTGTTTTTTTATTAGACTTACTTTTTATTTCATTTTATTTCTATTTCATTATATTTATATCAAGCTAAGTAGTGCATATTAAAGAAGTTTCCCATGTTGGAACTGAACATATTACACTGTGACATATCAGTTGATCCTTTCTAGTCATTCTTGGTGGTCCTCCTACTCTGTCACATGCTTTCTGCCTTTAGTAGTCATGATGTGAACAGGTCATGGATGCACCCCACGGGATACTAATGACCTGTTCTATGTGCCATATGAAGGCATGAGTAAGATGAACTCCTGCCACCCATAGCTTGGGGCACAACTACTTAAAACCTTTTCATAATGAGCTGCCACAAAACACCAAAAGGCTTATAAAATAAAAAGTCAGGCTTACCCGCTTGCGCTTACGTTATTAAACAGAAAAACAGACCAGAGAAGACATAGAAACAAACAAAAGCTTGTCAACAACTGGCCACCTGTCCAAAGGGTCCTTGCAGGCAGGTCCTTGCATCCAACTTGGCTTTAGTTATTTCTTATGTCTTTCTTCAGAACAGCAAAGTCCACCCAGTCTCACCAGGGCCCAGGAGGTTACTCTTTCCTGCACTCCTGCATCAGGCTAGCTGCTGTTCCTCGCTATTGCAGTATCCAGCGAACTGCAGGCTCCTGGCACCATGCTGTGCCTCCATTACCTACTACACCCTTAGCAGGCGTGATACTGCTTGAGAACAGGAGCATTTCACTCCCCCAAGCCTGTTGCTGTGCTTAAAGAAACACAACATATGCACTAAGAACAACTAAATTAAACATAATCTAACAAAGGATGTTTTTATAGAGATAATGTTAGCCTGTTCTGATATCAGTTGATATATCTGGGAAATGTGAATAGCATATACTGAACGGCCTTACTTCAGTCTTTCTTCAGGATCTTGAAGAACGCTTTGCGTATCTACGTTGGAGCTCAGCTTTAAAAACAGTTTAACGCATGTATATAGCTTAAGGAAAGTTCATCAGCCCAAATTAAGGGTAAAGACCTTTGTTTTAATGCATTGGAGATCTTCAGAGTGAAGGTTAGTGCACACCTGATCCTTTATCAGAAAGTAATTCACACACTGTTGGCATTCAGTTAAGGCAGGATAAGTGGAGAAAAAGCATACTTAAAGTGTCTGAGACCAAGGTGTAGCACTTATATCAATTTTGGCAGGAAAATTCCTCCAACCTGGCAACAATGGTTTGTCTCTCTTATTATAAGTGTTTTCCTGCATGTGTGTTATATATTAATCAACTGTATTTAGACCTACTGAGATCGGTTTACAGTATGACTAGATGTGGGATGAAAATAATAAATGTGACCAAAAGCGAGCAGACTCTTAAATTACACTGTGTTTATATGTGGTTGAAGGAGGCATGTTGATTACAAGGTATGATTTATATAGCTGTGATTTGGACTTCCATTGACATGATCTTCCCACATATTTCTTTGAGTAGATAAGACTTAGCAGGTGTACTTCTATGTCAGGAGACAAAATTAACATTGCTACCTTAGTAACTTACAGTTGTAGATTAAACTGGAGCTGAGAACTGAATCTTGTGGGATTGTGAGCAGGATCTGGCAGTAGATGGGCTGTTTGCCTTTTCTACATTTCCCCTCTGGAACTCTGCAGATTGCTTTAGAGCATGCCTGTGCCAGTTTTCTCAAGCTGAACAGTACTATCATGTTTGGCAGTGCTAACGCTGCAGAGGAGTATGAGAAGGGATGATTCTGCATCCATCTACTGGCAGCAGGGCACCATGCATCAGTGCCACTAAAGGGGTGTTATCATTCCACCAGCCAGACCATACTGGTTTTAGAATAATGATCTTGGTTCAAATAGCTTTTGGCTGACCTTTTCTGCCTTCTCAAAGAGTCAGAAGTAGGAAGTTTGATACTCAATAGCAGTTGGCTAGAGCAATATTTACTGTGTGGACCTGAAGTTGCCTCCTATGGAAATACTGGAGTATTCACTCTTTATATCATTAGGGGTTTTGTGCTAATTCCTAAGAAAAATAGTAGAATATTGCTCAGAGGATGGGAGGTCAGGGGTGCAGGACTTTCATTTTTAGATGTCAAATGAGACAGTCAAAGAAGTAGACCACAGTAAAATAAAAATTCTTCCATCATTTCTTCTTAGATCCATTACTTTATCAGATAACTCCTATTAGCCCTGTGAGGTGAAACTGAATATGAGATGTCAAACTCAGGTGATAATATATTGTGAATGTGATCTTTGAACCAATGTACTGGAATCTGAGCTTTCTCCCTTATTTTGCTTGTGAGTTGCTTTGGGCTAAAAAATGGGGCAGTTATTCTGGTCTTGGATACCTGTCTCCCCTTTGACCGGGCAAGGAGGCTGTGTTAATGACGGACACAGAAATCTGAACCTTTGATACTGGAAACTCAAAGAAAATACAGTCCCAGACTCCTTCCAAATCGGTCCAAAGAGGAGGTTTTGGAACCTGATAACTTGCCAAGATCAGAGTACATTAACCTCGGAGAGTGGTTTCCTAACAGCTTCAAAATGACTCAGTCTGTCGTATAACTTAACTTTTCATTCCCTCTCAGTACAAAAAGTATGGAAAAAGAGACATCTGTTTCAAAAAGGTTTCAAGAATGATTTTAAGGAAACCAAGTCTTAAGAAACTGTAGCCAAGAAAATAATCACTGAACATGTAGTAAAATATCCATCAGAGGTCCTGGAGGCAGAATGACCAACAACGTATAGTTATTCTCACTACAGTATTGCTGTTCGCTCTCAGCTGATTTGTCTTATAAACGAATGCATGCTCAAAGAATGCTTTGTCTTCCCTCCTGTTGGTCACTGGTAGATCTGGGTGCCTGTTTGAAGGAATGTCAGCATGAGAGATTCTGTCAACAGGGAAATGCAATGGTCAGTTACCTTCCCACCAATAGGCTGAGCTTAAGGTAGGTGCAAAGACTTCTGTTTGATTTCCTGTGGCATCTAGCTACTCCCTGGCATCCACAGCAATCTGTCATGCTGTGTGGAAAGGGCATATTACTGAGTGGCTTAGCCACTCACTGCTCCAAAACAAGGCTAAACTGAAAGCAGTTATGACCAACCTAGGAGAAGTGGCAGCTAAAATCAGAACTACATCCTGAATTAGCTGTTAAAAAACAGTTCCTGCAACCTTTCCTCTGTTCATGCTTCTTCTCTGAGAGATATGACCCCCATTGTCACCCAGCAGCAGGACCTTTGGCTTTTCTCCACACTCAGATTCCTTCCTGCTCTTTCCCAGGACTACAGAGTTTGTTTCTCTGCTCAACTCTACATTCAAACTCCTCATGATTATTCTCAGTCCTTTTTGTTTTGCTTTCCCTCTGATTTTGTTTGCATGCTCTGCATAAATCAGCGTCCATGCTGAGTAAGAATCTGGTGATGGCAGAGATTCGTCTTTCCTTGATAATTATGTCACCTGGTGCCCAAAATCCTCTGATGCCCAATGGTGTCTTGACTAGATGTGTCCCTCTGTCTCATGAGAACACGTTACATAGGTTTATGCCTCACTTTTGTGTTCAAGACTGAAATGAAAAAGAAATGTCAGATTAGGATGGCTTTAGTGCTCTGCCAGCTGCTTTGCCTCAGTTGGTTTTGTCCATGGTCCCACTCTGAAACTATTAACATGCCTAATTGCGTAACCGTAGAGGTAAAATTTGTTAAAAGAAACCTGTTAAAGGAGAATTAAGTTACTGGCCAATCTGAAAAATAATCGACTTTATTTTGCTTGTTGTGAAAAGAAATTGAACACTCCTGAAGATTTGCCAAGATCCGGAGACATTAGTGTGATGCACCTGTTCTTCTTCTTCTGTAGAATACGGTATTGAATTTCTTCTGTGATTTAGTAACATGTCATGTCTAATGGACTTCTGCTGATCCAGCATGAACTCTTGCTATGGAGCATGAACTGCGCTACTAAGAACCAGCCTCTGTAGGAAGTCCTTCTCCAGTGGACTCATACACATGCTTAAAATGTATCAGATCATCTGATTCCTCTCCAGTGTCTTTTTTTTTTGTCCTGGCATTTCTTAACTATTTGATCCAGATGGATCATTTTTACTCTTGTAATACCTTGTGATTATGCAAAGGATTGAGAAAATGCTTAGTTTAATATAGATAACATCCCACCAACATTGTGTGTGCAAGAGAAACGGCTGGGACACTCAACTGTGGCAGAGAATCTCGTAGCCAGAGGAAGATCTGTGTACAGGAAAACATGGCAGAGACTTGATGTTTCCCTGTGGACTGTTGCTGAGAGTTACAGCAATTTAGATTGTCACAGAACAGACAAAGGTTTGTTCTAAGAATATACATTGATGTGGGACCTTGAACAGGGGTGAGGACTGCTGTGCCAGTAATTCAGCCTGTTTATGGTTACTCTTTTGGTGTATTGATCATTACAGAATTATAACAGCATAATATTTACAGAATAGTTTTCTCCATGTTAGCATTAACAAAAAAAAAAACAACTGAAAAAATATTTTTATTACAGTATTGAAATTATTTGACTCCATTTGAAGATCAGTTTAAGTACTTAATCAAGCAGACAGAGAGTGACAGGCTGTGATTTGTATGCTGGTCTGTTGGATGCTTCCAGGGCAGAGGTCACCTATCCTGAATTGCAGTGCTATTCTTGAATGTCTTGGCAGTCATGATAGCCAGCAGATTAAAACTGCAGCTAAAAGATGTGAGATCCATCTTGTGTGATCCTGGGAGTTGGTTATTGAGCATTGTCTCTTGAGGACAGTGTTCTGTGAGGATATCAGTCGGTGTCATGTAAGAAAAAAGGAGTCTGTCCTTCCAGCAAGCTAGAACACCCACCCAAGATGTCAGATTGATCTAAGTCTTAAACCCTTCAGATAAAAATCCAGTTGTAAATGTTTGTATCTGTCTTTCTGCAGGAAAACTATGAATTGTGCAACGGTATGTAGTCACCAACATAGCAGCAAAAGCAGACATACTATTTTGTCTTCCTGAACTCAGCGTCTGAGTTTAAAATGTTTGGAACAACAGTGTGTCACACTTTTGTGGTCCCTCACAAGTGATTTGTATTAATGTTATTTATGTGTTGACTTCCTTGGCTGGAAAAAAACAAAAAAAAAGTTTGTCAGAAAAATAGTGGTGTACTCCAGGGGTCAAAACCAAAGCCAACTTTCTTTAACATCTTCATTAACAACCTAGATGCTGGAATAGAGGGCACTCTCAGCAAATTTACAAACGATACGGAACTGAGAGGAGGGGTTGATATATCACATAGTTGTACTGCTATTCAGAGGGAGCTTGACAAGCTGGTGAAACAGGCTGACATAAGTTCAGAAAATAGAAATGAAAGTTCCTGTACCTGACGAGGTATAACCCCATGTACCGGCCCAGGTTTAGGGATGACTGTCTGGAAAGCAGAAAAAGACCTGGTAGACACCAAGTTGAATGTCAGCTGGCAGCATGCTTTTGTGGCAAAGAAGGCCAACAGCATCCTGGGCTTCATTATGAAAAGCATTTCCAGCAGGTTGAGAGTGGTGATCCTCCCCTCCCCCCTCCTCTACTCAGCTCTTGTGAGACAAGATCTGGAGTGGTGTGTCCAGCTCTAGGCTCACAAGTACAAGAAAGAGAGGGACACCCTTGAACAGTTCCAGAGAAGGATCACAAGGATGTTTAGGGAATTGGGGCATCTGACTATGGAAAAAGGCTTAGTGAGCCGGGATTGTTTAGCTTCAAAAAAGAAGCTTCAAGGGGATGATGTCAATAAGTGTAAATATCTGACTGGGGGGTGAGTAAAGAAGTTAAACCCATATTCTTCTGAATGCTATCTAGTGAATGAACCAAGAGACAATGAGCACAAATTGAAATGTAGGAAATTCCGCTTAAACATAAGAAAAAAGTTTTTATATTGTGCAAGCGTTCAAACACTGGAACAGGTTACCCAGAGTGATTGAGTAGTGTCTGCCCTTGGAGATACTCAAAACCCAGCTAAGCTTCTTGTTCGATATAGAATCATAGAATGGTTTAGGTTGGAAATGACCTTGAAGATCATCAAGTTCCAACCCCCCTGCCATAGACAGAGACACCTCCCACTAGACCAGGTTGCCCAAGGCCACATCCAGCCTGGCCTTGAACACCTCCAGGGATGGGGCCTCAACAACCTCTCCAGGCAACCTGTTCCAGTGCCTCACCACTCTCATAGTGAAAAAATTCTTCCTAATGTTTAATCTAAATCTCCCCTTTTCTAGTTTAAAGCTATTCCCCCTCGTCCTATCACTACATGAGCTAGTAAAAAGTCCTTCCCCAGATCTCCTGTAGGCCCCCTTTAGGGACCAGAAGGCTGCAATAAGATCTGCCTGGAGACTTCTCTTCTCCACGCTGAACAGCCCCAACTCTCTCAGCCTCTCCTCATAGGAGAGGTGCTCCAACCCTGGGATCATCCTCGTGGCTCTCCTCTGGACACGCTCCAGCAGGTCCATGTCCTTCTTATGTTGGGGACTCCAGAGCTGGATGCAGTACTCCAGGTGAGGTCTCACGAGAGTGGAATAGAGGGGCAGAATCACCTTCTTTCACCTGCTGGCCACACTTCTTTTGATGCAGCCCAGGATATGGTTGGCCTTCTGGGCTGCAATCACACATTGCTGGCTCATGTTGAGCTTCTCGACAATCAGGATGTCAATTCTGCTTTGAGCAGGAGGCTTGGACTAGGTAATCCCCTGAGACCCCTTACGATGTCATATTTCTAGGACTCCATGATTTTATATAATTTTGTTTCACCAAATGTTATAGAGGACAACAAGTTCAACTCTGTAAAGGGTTATTTGGCATAAATGATAATATTTGGTATCTGGATACCAGTAGCACCAGAGGGACTTAAAGTGGTCAGAGCCATCCCACAGTCTTCCATAACACAGAGTAAAAGAAAGGAGAGAATGTGAAGCCTTTAGTTTACATTTTGCTCTTGTGAATCCATAAAAATGTTTGTATTTTAAGTGTAGAAAAGGTTGAGGTCTGTGTCTATTTGCTGAAGGGCAAAGATTTTACTCATACTTTGGGGAGTTTATCATTAGCCATAATCCATTCTATTTACTTGGGATGATGTCACAAAGACTACAGAATAGATGATATATACTTATTTTAAAGCAATCAGAAAATATTTTAAATCAAATGTTGTTATTTATTTATTAATAAGTTATTGTTCCACTTTTTTTTTTTTACACAAATTACTGATATTGTGGAATTTATTGCATAGGAAAACACTTCAAATTTTGAAAAATAAAAATATCAATTTCTGTGATAAATGGTACATTCAAGAAACACAAAATTCCTACACATTGCACTGTGCGGAACTCCACTAGACACCGTATAAAGTACAGAGGATTATCGGGATCAAAATGGTATATTAATAGAGGTGGAATGGAAAATTAATTTCTCCACGCTTTGTGATTTGCTGCCATACATGGAGGACAGGAGTCATTTTGCACTGACACACTATTTCTGGAGTCAGGCTGCCTGTCAGCTGGGAAGTGCTGATGCAAAGGTAACTGATCTTGGGAAAAACATGGATCCATAATAGGCATAAAGGAACATCTCGGAGAGAAAGTTTAAAATAGATGCATCTGATACATTGTTTGTATTGCATAAACTTTCAAGTTCATAATAATCTTGATGTGAAAGTGATGTGTATTTCTTAGCATATATGAACTCCATTCCCTTTCCTGTCATCTGAGTTAGATGGACACATCTCTGTTCCAGAGAAAGTGTTTTTTCTTGAGGGACTTTAGTTCTGGAAGACTAACTAGTGAAACCGCTTTAACCCTAGTAATCTGATGCTGAGGAAGAAACTGTATCTGACTCCTGAAATGTAATTTAAAGCTTGATAATGGCAGTTTTTTTTCACAATGGAGAATGTTCACCATTTGCACATGTTGCTGGGCTCTTTCAAAATAGAGAGGGTACTAGAATGAATAAATGTTATTTAAGCAGTGATGGGTGGAGATTTGCAATCTTTAAAGGCAAATGTAGAACTCCAGAAGAAAGAATTGAGGTGAATGTCTGGGAAATGTCTGCAAAAAAGATTTACCAGTCTTTGGCAGGTTCTGTGTTCTTCTACCCATTTCATGCCCATATTACTTCAATGCCTGTCTCACTGGGTACTGAAAGAGAGCCTTGGGAAACAAATCCATTTGCCAAACCTCTGCTTTGTCCTGGCACTGCAGGAGGGACAGGCAGACAGGCTCTGTCTGGTGCCTCCTCACACCCCAAGTCCTTGTGAGCCGTGATGCCGAAAGAAACGACTGAAAACAACAAAGGAAGAGCACTGCATGAGAAGCTATTTTACAAGCAGGTAACTGAGATACAGATAGCCTGAGTGTGACCTTCATGCAAACTAGTATGAAGCACAGAGCAGTGAGATCATGGTCCTTCTTACAGTGCCAGCCTGATCACTGAAGGAGTGTAGCCCAGTTTGGGTAGTTTTATGTGGGGTGGAAAACACTGTCTGTCAGTGATTGCTGGGTCACTAAAAAGATTGATTTGGGAAGAAAGAAATACTTCTCTCTGAACAAGGTGGGCATTAGAGTTACTGTTGAGCAGTAAAGGCTTTCCGTCAATGCTTGAACCCAGCCTTCTTTTTACTCACCTCCCTGTTACTTTTTGCCTTCTCCTGCCTCTTGGTCCCTACTACATCTCTCTCTCTCTCTGTCTGTCCTGTTCTACCCTGTTCACCCACTCTCTTACTGAAGCCTGGTAATCGCTCCAGTTCTTGGTGAAGAGCATAGTCAGTCTAACACCCCTATCACAGCATGCACTGCTGAGATTTCTTTCTGTCTTTGCTGTGGGGGTGGGATTGCTCTGACTGAATAGGAAACTCTAACACGCTGCCTCTTGGCACAATAATTGTCCATTTTGAGACATAATTTGTGCAGTGCACTCTGTGGCACCCCTGATGAGTCATCTGACAGGGAATGCCCTGCACCTGCTGCAGCAGCATTTCTGTTTCTCTCTGTGCAAAATGAGACCTAACCAGTTGCTCTTCATGTTGAGCAATTTATTATTTATCCATAATTTGAATAATTTGTACTTGTCCCTGTTTCATCTCTTGTCTGAAATGACTATTTCAGTTTATTTTTCCAGGTCACTTTTTCAGCACTGCCTTCTGGTATGTTTGCAGCCTCTTAACTTCTAGGACCACCTGAAAATTCATACAGAACATTTAGGCATGGTTTGGTTTTGACAGATCAGTGTGAGCTACTATTCAATAGGCAAATGGACAAATATTGTCATCGGGCTTATGAATGACAAGAATAATATTATTATTGGACCTGGAGCCCAGAACCAACTGGATCCTGTAATTTCACAAATGAAGAAAGGCCCAGGAATAAGAATTTCAGTGTCGAAAAAGAGCTGATGAAAACAGAAGGAGGACAAGACATTCTGCAGACTGAATGATAATGTAGCAAAATGGCAAAGTCTGAGAAGATTTCCATATATATTAAAATATTAGATCTTGTTATGAAAACAACTCCTTTAGGTTCTTGCAAACAGGAGCATGATAGTTGAGCTGGACATAAGCACTGATTTAGACTTAGACCTGTGCTACAATTATGCAAGGAATCCTTCCCAGGGGGCAGTGGGGAAATGGGAAATAGGAGATATGCCTTGATCCCTGTGGCAGGAATAGTGGCTTTAACAGATGTAGAAAAATATTGTCACTGCTGTCATAACCCTGTTACAAGCTTTCTTGAAAAAAAGGCATGAGATCTATGATAAAGATGCTTTGGCCAGTAAAAAGCCAGAAGACAGAATAAAAATTAAAAAAACCTCCTATTCTTCCTTCCTTTCCCAAAGGTGGTGAAGAAGCACGTGGAACAACAGATGCAAGGAGATCTGTAGAAAAAAGTTGGAAAGGCATTGCAAGTCAGAACTTTAACTTCTGAAAACAATGTTAAAGAATAAGAAATAGCTGACGATACATAGCTGAGAGGACCTTCAGAATGTTATATGTTACATATTTGTTTTGTGTTTTTGCACAATTGTAGTTATGAAATGTATGCATATTTAAAAGAATAGGAACTAAAACTCAAGTCCCTCTTCTCTACTCTGAGTGCCTCTGGCTTCTTGTCTGGCCCATGACTTCTGCCTTCCTTCTGCCTGTGGCTCCAGCTGGAAGGCGGCAACTTCTATCAGTATGTCAGTTTTGCTGCCTGTGCTGAAGGCGCAGACACCTTCCTGAGAAGCAGGAAATGTGGCTGTCATCCTTTCCAGCCTGAGAGATTATTTATGCCATTTTGTGCTCATGTGAGTCTATCAAGCTGGGAATCAATTGTAGCAAAAAAAAAGCTGTACTGAAGAATGCATTCATCATAGAGTCATCTCAATAAAAAAAGTATTGATGAAACAGTTGAGAAAAATTCACTTATCTGAAACAAGTGCAGCTCAGAATTATTAAGATGGCCATAAGAATGGATGAACTAGTTTATGATGAGTGACTTGAAACGATTGGCTTGTGTAGTCTGATGAGATGAAGATGATATAAGATGGATTTATTTGTGTAACTACTGAAGAGAAAAAAACAAGGAGGAAATAAATTTCTTTAGGCTGAAGGAAAATGGTAGGAGTAAAATGAATGAATGTAAAGAGATCTTATGCTAATTCATTTTGAGAATTAGAGGTACATTTCTGTGAAATGTGTTCACCTGATTCGTGTCAATATGGACTACTGCTAGGGCCGCATGGTGAAATGTGACTTTCTGTCTTATATACCCTTGTATAAACCGCAGGCCTAAGAGAAATGGAGTGGTTAATGTATATAGTTTTAGCTTTTTGTAAAAGACATACTTGTGTGTTAGTTTGGACCGGTTTTGCTGTTAACCGTATGGTGTCAAGCCATAAAAATCTGGAGTCACCCTAAGGGTGAGCTGAGGAAGGCCATGCGCATATGTGGAATCTGGGGTAATCCTGAAGGCAGCCAGGAAGACCACCAGATGGGAGCCAAGAAGACCTCGAGGGCATGTGCAGAAAGAGATAAGCCTACTCCTGGAATTTATTCTCACAGACCCACCTTTTAAAGAATATGTATTAGCAGAAAGGATATAAACCAGAAACAGGAACTGTACGGTGTGCGTCTTGGTAGAGCAGAGGCTCCCGGCGCACCCAGCGCTGTTTGCTTGCATTTATTCATTTAATAAATTGTAAACTTAAATTGCAACCCAATTTGGGACTAAGTCATTTATCACAATTTCTGATCCTCAAACACCAATATGCTGTATTCGTCTTTTGATAATTTCAGAGGTAAAAATTTTAGAGGTAAAAATTTTAGAGGTGAACAAACAAATTTTGTAGAAATTGAGAAATGGAAAGATGCCATCAAATTCTGGTTACTGCAGTGGGGAGCACCATATCATAAATGTTTCTCCGTCCCTGTATTGTTCTTCATTATAACTGGTAGCAATTTGGGAAGTGTGAAATTACAGAATTAATTGTAAAACATGTTGATTGATACGGACAGACTGGGAAGGTGTCTAGTTCTGTGTTTCTACCCTTCTGTTTTCCAAGTGACAGCACTCTCGCTTTTAGTTTAAAGCTCAACCTTCTTTTTGGTCCCAGATGGTCTGTCAGGAGTACAATGCCCTTCTGCTCAACAAATTTTGGCAGTGTCATGGATAACAAATGAATGACAGGGATATTAGTCAAGTTTCTCTGTCTGCCAGATTTGTAGAGCACAAACTGTGTTATTATTAGGTAGACAAATTAATATGCTAATGCCCCCACTCAGCAATAGCAATATTGAATTTATAACAAGGGGTGGGAATATTGCACTGACTGTCAGTTCCTTTTCATCTGTTCTTCTAAAATGACTGATACACTGTCCTTGTTCCAGAATTACCATGGCACATCCTTGCCTTTTTTTTTTTTTCCGCCTTTTTACTTTGCTTCTCTTTGTTTATGTTATTAGCAGGAGATTACTGCTCCCTGTACTCTCTGGCACCCACCTGCATTCTCTTCTAGATGAGCTGCCCGCTGGAGGTTATGCAATACCATGCTACAGAAAGGGTCCATTCATGCCACATTATACTCCCTGATTGTGACACTAAAAGTGGAATCACATTCTGCCTGCCTATGCCTAACATTGGACTGCATAAGAAAAGCCCTGAATGCTTTGCATAAAGCAGAAGCCAAACTTTCTTGTTACGCAGATAATCCACTGTTTAGTAGATGCCATGCCACTCAGGCTCTTTCCAAACAATCCAAGTAGCCATTGCATGTGTGGATTGTTTCCTGGGCATCTTAACAAGCCCTTTGCTGCTGGCAGGACTGCCACCCGGCCATCTCAGCTGATGACATGAGAGAACTGCTGCATTGGCAAGAGAGAACTGATGGAAGCCCAGCACCTTCCCTGAGCTAAATGCAAGGCACCATCAACAGCTGTGTTGCCCTACAGCTATGGGAAGACCCACAACAGGGATGTCCTGTCATGACAGGAGACCAGAATTTTTCTCTGGGAGGGAAAAGACTGTCAAATTGACAGAGGGTAAGTGTTGTTTTCATGCTCTGGAGAGGGTGTGTTACATCAGCTGCACAGCAGGTCTAAGACTCCTCTCTGACCCAGTTTTTCCTTCCTTCCATCCCTGCCCCCTTAGAAGAAGCACGTCTGCCCCAAGGCTAACTGCCCCATGCTGACGGTGGCTGGCTGTGGCAGTGAGGTCTCAGGCTTTCCCACTCCTCCCTGTTCAGTAGGGCTGGGATAACAGCAGAGGACAGCACAGGAGTTCAGCCCCACAGTGTGGGGAGAAAGCAAATCTCTGCCAAGGCTCATTCTTCTTTCCTTCATGCTGCTGTAGGGACGGCTTTCCTAAACCACACCCCCACTCACTGTCTCCTTTTCCCAAAAGCTCTGGGAACTGCTTAGTAACAGTGCAATGGAGGGAGGGCAGGACACATCTAAGCATGAAGCACGTTACTGTGTGAAATCTTCCATGGTAAAATTCAGGAAACTCACTGACAACTTTGTTGAGTTAGTGCCTGTTATAATCTTTGAAACTAAAGACTGAGGGGGCAGAGAAGCTGCTGCAGACATTTCTCAGTGGTACCTGTGATGTGCCCAACACATGATGATCCTGGTTCCCTAAGGAACTCTGATGCCATGAAGAACACCTCTCTCTAAGTGATTTCCATGGAGACCAGACAAGGTGGACATTTCTACCACCTCACTCCTGTTGCCAAAGAAGAAAATGGGTCCTTCCTCCATGGAAAAGCAGCATTGGAGAAATCTCTGTTCCATGAAGTCTTTCATCACATCAGCCTGGAAAGGTTTTCACCCCCTGACACAAAGGAGCCAATATTCTTACCAAAAATGGTAGTGAGTATTTGGATGAATTTACTTGGCAATAAGTAAACTGAGGACTGGGAAAATGAAACACTGTGGAATCATGGAATTTGTGTTCAGAAACATTATGGGTCTCTTAGGAAAAAGTCACCACACTGCATTCCT